>NW_008627718.1:75437-112503 GCF_000691845.1 Merops nubicus
TTTGACTTGTTCTAAGTAAATCAGTACACCCAGGAGGTACTGAGGTCATGAAAAAGAAATGCTGGAGCAAACTACTTCTGAAATAGATTGCTAAAATGGGGGGGAGAGGGGAGGGAAGTGAGATAACTTTGTAGTTCTCCTGAATAGATAAATCCTTTTTATAAAGACATGTGCTTTGGGGCTTTTCTTTTTTTGATGTACTGTTTTGCAGTGCTATATATTTTTCTGGTACTATTTTCAGAAATGTTCTTAATTTTGAATGCTTGAACATGAAAGGGTAAGTTCTAAGACTTTATCATTATGTTTATAATTATAAATAATAAAGGTAATTGTGTGAAAGAATCCTACAAGGATTTGGAAGCCTTGCTGTGGTGTACTGGAGTGCACCACAGCTTTATCAATGCTGGAGGCTTTCTCAATGCCAGCAGGAGGAATGGCTCGTGGGGTTATCTACCAGTGCTGTGCTAGTGCCCACAGGTCTTGTTTGGCTTTTCTGTCCTGGAGTCCTGAAGGTTAGATCTTCACCAGGTTTGGCAATCTTCTTCTGATACTTGTAACTTCATAATACAACAAACCTGCTGCATTTCGGTCTGCGATCAGAAAAATCTTTTTTAATCGTGAGCAGTGTTACAAAGCAGCAGGTTGGGAATCTGATGCTCAGTTGTATTTAGTGTGGATCTAGGGGCACAGCACAAACGTTGCACATCTATTAACTAACAATTCTGTTTCATTAAATAGAGACAGAGTTTGAATTTAAATACTTTCTCTGATGTGTAGAAAAAGATGATTCTTTAAAGCATCTAAGGATGTTTCTATTACAAATATCTTACATTTTTTAAATTATATCTGAAGGTGACTAACAAAAAAGAGCATCAGTAAGGTATTAATGGTCCACCATAACTCTTGAGCACACTAAGAGCCTTGTTTGTTGTGATGCAGAGAGCAGAGCAGGCAGCTGCAGTTTTCAAAGACATGGGCCTTTCCTCTGTGTTTTGTTGAGAGCAGCAGGCATGGGCAGGGACACTGCTGGGTTTTTGCAGAGCCATGCAGCAATGTTTAATCAGAAGCAGTTAGAAATGGAAGAGAAGAGATCTCTTTATTTGCACTCTTTGTTTTCAATTACTGTAAGCTTCCTGGGATGATTTTCTTATCTCCAACAATTTGGTATAAATGTCATGCTGCCTATCAGGATGCCATGTTAGCAAAACACTGTAAACAAAATTTCCAATAACCTTATCTAAAACTGTTTTTTCAGTGTCAGCTGCACTTATAATTACATTTGAAATGTCTGTGCATTGGAAACCAAACCAAACAAAACCTCACTAGTGTGGCACCACAAACTCTACACAAACTCTACCCCCGAGCCTCTAGTGCTCTGTTTCTCTCCAGCATGCACTGCACACTGTTAGACCCTCACCTGTGGATTGCTGCGTGTCCTCAGACTCTGAGCTGTTTGGAAAAGGAAGAGCTCTGGATGAGTCTCATCTGCTCGCTGATGTTGCTGAGCTTTATAGTCCAGGGACTAGGATTTGAGTTTCAACTAGATCATTTCTTTCTGCTTACCATTAAACAACTGAAGTCGAGTCATCTGTGTGCACTGCCCCCCTGGAAAACTGGCCCACAGAATAACCTGCGGGTTTATCACTGCTGAGTCATTCATGGATTTTTATGGAGATAAAAGGCAGTATTTCAATTAATGGCAGACACATATTCCTCCAAAAATAGGAATAAAAATAAACTTACGTGGGGGTCTGATGATACCTTTAACAGTCAGACAATGTACCATTAGCAATGGCATATTCACACAGTACCTTTGTAACAGTGTTTTAAAATAGCCTCTGAGTCAACTCCTTGCCCACCTTGAGCATTTTAAATTGAGATACACGTACAGGCTGTCACCTTTCCTATTAGACTTATTCAAAAGGATATTTTAACTTCATTTTGACTCACCTCCTCCCATGTTAACCTTTATTCCCCTCCTCTGGATTTTTCAGCAATATGAATTTTTGGTAGTGAATTTAAAGCAGACAAACAAGAACTCTCCCTTCGCTGGCACCTGGGTGTAGCTCAGTGCTGTGATAGATGAGTGCCATGAGTGAGTATTGTCCCTTGTCACCAGAGGTTTGTGTGGCAAACACACCACTGCACGCCACAGATGTGAAATGATAAGAAAGAAAATGTGCATTAGCAGCATCCAGTACTTGAGTTTTCAGAGCATCCCTCCTGCAACAGCCACGTGCATCTCCTCCAAGTGAGGTCCCTGAGCTGCTTTCCGCCGTACAGCCAACAACAGCCCAGGCTGATGTATGAGTTAGTGTGTCAGATTTGTGTAATGAGATTATGTATTCAAACTAATGAAGGCCAGAACAGCGTGACAGCGCCGTGATTAAACCATCCAGTAACAGTATTCCTCAGTGGATGGATTTTTAAAATGCAGCAGGTAGAGCTGACCTGCTTCTCATGTGTTGCTGGCGAAGGGCTCCTGGCGAGGCAGATTAATGTTTTTTGATAGTGTTGATAAAATAAATATGTGATCATGAAGGCAGATATGAATGGTTTGTATCTAGCAAACTGGCCTTTGTTTTTTATTAATCTCCCACGATGATTTATGCTGATAGAGGCTTCTCCTACTTGTTTGAGTCCTGGGGTAGAAAGCAAAATAAAACAGTAAAAAAAACACACTGCCATCTTCCTGCATCCCTGTAATTGGAGCAGCTGCCCTGCCCCTCATCCCTTCAAACTGGAACATCAAGGAAGATTTCTCCAGCTTAGACACACTTGAATTTTTAGAAACATGAGCTTCATGCTAGATCTAAAGGGAACTGAAAGGAACGAATATTGCTCTCTTCCACTGAACATTACAGGTCACTGAAAAAGCCATTTTTAATAAGGCTTGTAATGATTGGGGAATGTGAGACATAAGTCAGTGATAAGATAGAACTTTCTCTAGCCGGAGGCCTGAGCTGTTTAGTATGGAGGGAATATTCATAAATGCCAAAGTTAGCCTGGCAAAACCATCTCCCTAGGTGTGAGTGTGGAGAGTGCCAGATATACCTGCTGTTCATCATGATGGGGAGGAGTATCTAGTGCAAATATTTTCTATTAAAGAAACTTTTTCTCTAGAAGAGAAATCTTCTTAAAACGCGTTTTCTTCTCCAGTTGAAGAAAAGCTTTCATCTAGAATTCAGATATTCTGAGTTATAGAAGTTCTTAGCCTTTTTCTTCCTTCTTTTTAAACCATAGAATCTTAGAATGTTTGGGTTGGAAGGGACCTCCAAAGGTCATCTAATCCAACCCCCCTGCTATAAGCAGGGACATCTCCAACTAGATCAAGCTACTCGGAGCCTTTTTCTTTTTAAGATTTTTTCTTTTTAAAGAAGAAAAGAGCCTTTTTCTTTTTAAGCCTTTTTCTTTTTAAGAGCCATTTCTTTTTAAATGCAAAGTTAGGTTCTAGATGGGAAAATAAAAGTATTGCCTAATTCTTTTGGATAAGTAACAGTGTTCTTTTTGTTCTTGGGGAGCCAAGAGCTCAAGCAGAGATACCTTCTATCTTATATCTATTGAATTAATTATGTGCCTTCATGGGCAACAGCAAAAAGTGGTAATGCAATCAATTTCCAGATGACGTTCACGGTTCTGCAGTTGTCATTACAGCAGTATAAGAAGAGTTAAGAGCCAAAGAGACGTCTCTAAGAGACCTATTCTAATGTCTTTTTGGAATTTTGGATAGCTTGGTTCTGGCAGGTTAAAATTTAATGTGCAAACTTTATTCCTCTCTGTTGAAAGTCATGGAGGACAATTGTTTAATTAAGAAAGAGATGATGGATATGACAGACAGGTATTATGGACAAAGGGCATAGATGCAAAAATGAACCTACATTCCAGATTATTTCTTGTTACAGTTTGCAGTCTATATTTGTTCTAAATTAATGTCTAACCAGGTGCAGCCACAGGTCACAGAAATATTTACTATCCTCGTCACTTGCAAACTTTGGTCACACTCCTTATATGCTACTTCTAGTTTTGTCTGGTTCACAAAAAGAAAGTCTCTGAAGAATAAAAATAATAAACAGTGGTATTGGCTTCAAAGGAAGGTTATGGAATTGTTTACGAACGTCTCTTTCTGGGAGAGAAAATATTTAAAATCTGTAGGTTGACTGTGCTGTAAGGGACATTTTTGCTGTCCTGTGTTGGGTGTTGACCTTTCCCATCTGAAAATCCTGAAGCGTTCATCTTGCTTCAAGAAAGCAATTGGTTCTCTCTTCAAGAGAAGCTGACATTCTAACTATATTATCTTTGATATATATGTACTCTGGTTATTGACCATAGGAGAAAGTCAGATGTTGTATTTAAAGGGCAGGATAGTGTAATCTAAAAGCAGGAGTACCTGGGTCTTTTGTCTTCTGACCTACAAAATTATCATGTATGCTCACATTGTATTGTTCCTGTTGGGTATTAAATCTCTTTATAGTCCCAAACAAGACATGCTAGAAAGAGTAGGAAATTCAGTCATGGGCAGCCAGCTCTCGGGGTGTTTAAATTAGATTGAGCAACTGATGAAGAGCTCTTAGTGCCTCACATCATTTGAGGCCCGTAACTGAGATCTGACCTGCTCTTACCTTCAAGGTTTAAATAATACGTTGGCTGTTAAAACCAAACAAGCAAAAGAGTGATTTCTGTCAGCACAAGTAAGAACATTCTTTAGTCTCACAGGAGGTTTGGCAGCCGTGTAGCTCCCCTCTCAGGTTTGCCAGAGGAGGAGTCCTGCGTAGCCGGAGGGTTATCTCAGCTCTTCTCCCAGGGCTGCCCTGGCGGTGTCTGCAGGAAGGCCTGGCACAGAGCCTGGCAAAGGGAGTCAAAATGCTCCCAGTGGTATTGCCACCAGCCTCAAAAGCAGCTGAGATTTGTGGGCATAACGCTCACTGTGTGAGCTGGAACAAGCTCTACCTGAAGGAAAAAGAGTTTGCTAATTCCCATCATAATCTACCTGGGATATGGTATATTTAATTGATTTTTACTTTGATAATGCAGTAAGCTGGTCTTTTATAATTGCTTTCTGTAATTGGAACAAATTTATGATTATGCTAATTCATCTGCAACCACCCAATATGTAGTAGCTGAATTAATCCATATCTGCCCCTGCATTTCTTCTGTAGATCATTACGTGATTAGCCTTTGTTAGAAACTGATGGGGGTATCTTAATTCTAAGCAGATTCAATTTCAAGGGAAAACAATCTGTTATCTTTGTATAAAGTTATGGCATTTTATAGCAGTTTTATGTCTAGTTCAAGATAGATAGAAACATTTAAGACCTTCAGGCAGACTAATTCTTGAAAGAAATGTATTTTACTGTGTTAGAAGGAACTGTATGACCTCCACTGACAAAGAGGTGAGGGAAGTTGAAAGGTGAAGAGTTTGGAGTCTGCTCTTGAGGCATGGCCGGTTGGCAGTCCAGAACACCCTGCCTTGTTCCAGTGTGGAGACATTGTAGGTTTCTTTGTTGCCTTTGTTGTGATTGTTTTGTGTGTATTTGTGTGCGTGCTGAATTTTTCCGAAGGCTGCATCACTGCAAGTAACGACAACCTTTTGTGATCACAAGTCCTTGTTTATTCTATTAGTTCATCCCTTAGTTCTCCATCTTTGAGAGCATCCATCTGCTGAGGCAAAGGCAGTGAATGAGTTTGTGTAAGTCTGTTTTTTCTTCAAGGGAGGAGGAGGCTGGAATTAGAGGTGAGCATTCGCAGTGTCATCCAGCCTCCAGATAAGAAGCACAAGGCAGCGTGTGCCCTCCCTCACCAATCATCTCTTCATCATCCATCTCTCAACACTTCCATGTTTATGTTCTGTCTGTTTAATGTTCTCCCTTCATCGTGATCATCATTCTTTTAAATGTTTTGCTTTAATGTAAATGTTTCTAACTCGCCAAGCCTTGTGGTCCTAGACTCAGTGAGCAGAGGGTCAGTGTCCTCCCTCCTGGGGCGGGGCTGGTGTGACAGGGGTGAGGACCTTGAACCCTCCCACCCTTACCTCACACCTGCCAAAGCCCCTGACCTGAGCAGAGGCAAAATGCAAAATTTATAAATATGCTTGGGGAATACTGAACTCTAGTAATACTAGACATGTTTGTCATTGCACTGCACATAAAGTGAGTTTAATTCTGACTGCAACCATTGAATATCTGTCACTTGATTTATGCTAGTGCTGCTGTTCCATAATTTAAATTGCATTCCTAGTTTCTTTGCTGAAAACCCCGCTGATAATTAGTATTAAAGCTAACTGCAGAAGGGAAAGTGAATACTAAATGGGTTACTTGATGGTTCCTTGTCTTGCTCAGGCCAAAGGAAAATGGAATACATTCAGAGATATTACTAAGGGAAGGGTTTGGGGTTGCTGGATTTAGTAACTTTGCTGTTAGTGCCCCTGAGCTGTGCCCGGCCATCTGCAGCAATACAGTGTCAGCTTTGGTGGTGACGTGGTGTCTTTGTGACCATTGAGGAGAAGAGGACATAGAGCTAAAGTCTCTTAACTACTTTCAGTATGGAATGTATACTGTACTTTATGCTCAGGTAGTGCTTCTTTTGAGAGAATGGTAAAATAATTTTGTTTCATTCCATAGTCCCCATGCAGGTCACAGGGCCCCAGACCCCCGTTCGTCTCCCAGCTGACGGCTGTGGTGTCGGGATGTGAGAAGCTGTGGATGTGTCAGTCACACGCCTCCTGTCCCCAGCTAACCAAAACGACGGGTGCTACTGGAAGGGGAACCTGCTGTCTGGCATGCAATCTAATTGGTTTTGATGGTCAGCCTTTGCAGATTTGTTTATAAACTGGAAAATCTACAAATTGCAGGCCATCTGCGCAGAACAGCGTGCTAATGAATGCCTGTAGCTAGCAAATCCATAAGCTCATTACCACAAAGTTCCAAGTCCTTCCACAAGTTCCTAAATGAGGTTATTCATCTGAACTGAGATGGGAAGGGTATTTGACTTCAGGGTACAGCCATACCTCCTTCAGGTCTAGAAAAGCTATTAAGATAACTCACATTTATTCAGTCTTTAAACAGAATGTTGATTTTGCTTCTGTTTTTAATTTTTCACTTCTATAACAGCAGCTTACCATGCCTTCACTGCTTTTCTTTTAATGTGTCAGGTAAAGAAAAGCCTTGCAGATAATTCCTGGGTCTACTCAGAGATATGTAGGTTGGTGAACTAGGGGAAGATGTACTGAAATATATTATACAGCATTTCACACGATCTGTGTACCTTGACAACAAAAACTAATAGTCTCTGGTTTAAGAATGTTTATGCAAATTAGGAATCTGTTATGGTGACTTAGATCCTTCACTGTTTGTGGTGCCAAGCAATCCCATCCTTTTGTCTCTTTCTCTCTCTCAAAAAAAGTGGAATTAATAAAACTTATGTGTCATCCCAATCTGTTATGAAGCTGAACTGATCATTGTCCAATTGTGTGAACATGTCGAGCCCTGTATATCAAAAGTAGTAATTTTTAGTATTTCTTATTCTCTTTCAGTTGACATTTTCTTCCATTTTCTTTGAATAGAAATTAGCCTTTCTAAGTTACTAGCCCATATGCCTTCCTCTGAGGGTTAGAAGAAAAAAATCCAAATGAGGTGGCAATCACTGACTTTCACTTGGACTGCTAATCTCCACTGGTCACGTTCCCCTTCCTGCTCAAGTCAAAGGAAATATCTCCCTGTTAGATCAGTGAGGTTGTTAGCCCAAGGCATCAAGTGCCTTTGTTTGGCTTTATTCTTGCAGATTTCCTGCCTCCATCTTTTCTTTTCCTACTTCCCGTTCTCTGCTCCGAGTGCCTTTGTTTGGCTTTATTTTTGCAGATTTCCTGCTTCCATCTTTTCCTACTTCCCGTTCTCTGCTCCATCCTTCTCTAGGTGGAATGGCTGAAGAATGAGGAGCCCATAGATTCCAACCTGGATGAGAACATTGACACCAGGGCAGACCACAACCTCATCATTCGCCAGGCACGTCTCTCTGACTCTGGGAACTACACCTGCATGGCTGCCAACATCGTTGCCAAGAGAAGGAGCATGTCTGCCACTGTTGTGGTGTACGGTCAGTGGAATTTCAGACAAACCTGGATGTGTGTGCTGCTATTGCTGCAGTACTTCACATTTTTAACATACAGCTGGTTCTAAATCAAGGGGCCGACCCTCCTGTTGTGATGAACTTCAGTTCTGTTGCTGAAGGCTGAGATCATGTCTGCTCTTAGAGTGATTAGAATTATGGGGGTTTTGTTTGTGAAGGATTCCCAGCAGTTCTGTCAATAATAACAATCTTTAAAAAGGATTTTTTTTAAAAAAAGATCCAATTATAAACTAAACCACATAAATAAGCCTTGTCTGTATCAGGAAGCCCTGAAGGATGTGCCTAAGGAGGTACATAAAGGGCTGCCTGAACTGGACCTGCAGTGGCCAAGCACTAACTAGGGAGTTGTTACACAGCAGAGGCCAGAACAGACCCATGGCTTTGTTACCATCCTCTGTGGCTCTCCATGTTTATTACTCCATGTAACATTGCACTGGTGGAGGCAGAGCACTCCTAAATCACCTGTTTTAAAGTAAGTCTTGTTTCTGATTTAAGCAAATCACATTTTATGGGAATTGAGGTTCCTGCTTCTACCTCCCTCCCAGACTCTATCAGTCACTGCACTTCTCAGGACATGGCTCTTCCAAAACAAACATCTGTGTTCCTTGACACCATGGACTTTTAATTGGGCACCAGTAGGTAGGAATGCTCCTACTTCAGCTTGGAATTCACCTGCAGAATGTAAATCCAAAATTCTGCCTTTGAATGAAATTGACTGATGATCAGAGTTGGCTGGATGTCCCTCAGTGTGCCTCCTGCAGCCTCAGGCGTGTGTGTTTTGCAGTCAATGGAGGCTGGTCGTCGTGGACGGAGTGGTCCAGCTGCAACGCGCGGTGTGGCCGGGGCTGGCAGAAGAGATCCCGGACCTGCACCAACCCCGCCCCGCTCAACGGAGGGGCCTTCTGTGAGGGGATGTCCGTGCAGAAGATCACCTGCACTTCTCTCTGTCCTGGTGAGCTGTGCACAGTCTACTCGGGAGTAGCTTTGGGTGTCCCATTTAGGGGAGAGCTCTTTCAGTCTGAAATTCCAGGTGGACAGCAGTGCTTTGAAGAGCCTGTGAGGGCCAGAAAAGAAATTGGAAATACTTAAATTTTTGGCTAGAGTACAGCTCAGAGCCTCCTGTAGGGCCTGAGCAGCAGTCACAGCACCTGTGGCCTGTCCATGCTTTAACTGACACTGGAGCTAACTAAATACTCCAAACAACGTAGCAACTGGTAAAGATGAGAAATTGTATGAGTGGGTGTGGGTGTAAGGAAAGGGGAAGTGATGTCAGTAATGCTAGAAAGAGAAACACAGGAACCTAAACTGAGAACTTCACCTAGAAGTATTATTTAGCTTGCAAAGGTTTCTGTGAAGTACATTAACCTCCTGAAATCAAGCTTAAGCTACACGTGGAGCATGGTGTTACATGCCCAGACACTGTCCTCATTTACCCACCCGTAACCTCCCTTTCCTGAGTTTGGAGCTGGTGTTTCACACAGAACAGCTGAAGACAGTTAGCAGGGTTGTGCATCTGTACATTTGAACAGTCTGTGTCTGCCTGTGATCACAGTGTAACTTGTCTGGATTCTGGCAAATCTCTCTTCTAGCTTTTATGAGTTTTTAGATAAAACATGTCCTGAACTGGGATTTAAAGAATATTATTTATATATGTCTTTGTGTACATCTGACTGTTCTTCAATCTGATTTATGCATGAAAAAGCAAGGGAACAGTAGGAACCCTTCCCATTTGGGACAGGGCCAGAGACAGCTATAAATCAGTCAGCAAAGCAACATATTGATCTGCTGTCTTGCTCAGGGCATTAGCCAGAAGCCTCCAAGGCCAGCCGTGCTCTTTTTGGAAATGTCAGCATTTGTAGATGTGCAGCCTCTCTACATCAGCCTGTTTTCAGGCAGAATTTGTATTGAAGCATTAGGAGCTAATAGCCAGGTGGCAGAGGAACTGTCTCCTCCTGCAGTTCTCCTTGGCTGCATTTGGGGAACATTACATCCCAGTACTGCTGTAAAGGCTTCCACAGTGCACACTTCAGGTGGTACATTCTAATGGTGGGTTTTATCTTCATACCTGATAAAACTATATTTATTTCTCCTGAGAATTACACCTTGTTTTACTTGCTGTGACCTGAGGGGAGAGATGAAACAAGTATCGTTGGCAGGACCTCTTAACTGCACCAGTTTGGGGTGCCGTGCTGATGCTTCTCTGTTCTTGCTGCCCGTGCAGTGGATGGCAGCTGGGAGGAGTGGAGCGAGTGGTCTGTGTGCAGCCCAGCCTGTGAGCAGCTGAGGGTCCGGGAGTGCATCTCACCCCCCCCCAGGAACGGGGGCAAGTCCTGCGAGGGGCTGGGCCAGGAGTCAGAGAACTGCACCGATGGGCTCTGCATTCAAGGTGAGTTACAGCTGGCACGGAGCTGGATTGAGAGGTAGGGCCTAAAATGCCTATTGTAATCCAGGTAATGTGGCAAATCTTCCACACGCCCCTGTCAGTAGAACTCTTCTGTCTGAAATATTACTGTGAGAAAATGGACTGTTTTCAGGGGATTGCATATGTGCAGTTTGAAACCCATGGTGGTTTCTGAGTCACTGGATTTGCACAGCACACGCATCACCCATGGGCTGCCAGTTAATTCTAAAGATCCAGATGAAGGCTTTTTGCAGTGTGTAGTTATGAGTGCCTGGTACAACATCCTTCCCAGAACAGACTACTTGGCCTTCTACCTTTCTCTTGCAAATAAACGGACAAAGCACCATCACAAATCCTCTTGGTGCAAGAGCTATTTCAGGACTAAGTTTACTCTATTGCTTTTAACACAGAAGTTAAAAGTAAATCTACTCTACGGTGAGTTCCCTGTGAAAGGATTTGCCCTTCGTAAGTCTCTGGAAAGCATCTAGCATTTGGTAGTTGCTACTATCAATAAACAACCAGGAGCCAAGAAACCCACCCCACAGCTGTAGAGATGCAGAACACGCCTGGGCAGCTGCAGAGTCTTCAAACAAAGAAGGAATTCACAAGTTTATTCCTACACGGAATCCTGCTCCCTATCCCTGAACTGATACTGTCACCTCAGCCCTTTCTAGCAGTGGGGTGGCAGCTGCAGGGGTAATCCGGATTGCTAGTGCTGAAAGGTGTAAACTGAAATAACTCTTTTTCTTTATATAAATAGTCCTCGTTCTCTGCTTCTGTGGTGCTGCAGTACTCTCCCCTCTTGCTATTTGTCTTCAACTACTTCAAGTTTCAAGGCAGACAAGTTTCGGTGTTTAAAAGGACATAAATGACATGTAGATATTTTTTCTTCTCTATGTTTAAAAAATAACAACTAGGGAGAATTTGTGAGTGCTGCAATTCATCCAGCTTTTGAGGACCAATGTGGTGATCACATGGTATTTTCTGAGGTCTTTCTCCTTCCTATAAATTAAATGAATGCCCTTCCCTGCAGATGGCTTGATAAATCCAGACTCCATTCATGGGTGCAGATTAGCATATCCATTGGCAGACTGTTGGAAGGATGCACTGAAAGGGGGTGAAAAGATGCAGCTGAGACCTGCATAATTCTCACTGTTCATGACAGTCATGGGTTGACTTCTGTCTAGTTGGCTCCTTCTATAGTTTTCACCAGAGTTAATAAAAGGTGGCATTATTCAGGTCACTTCTTCCAAGAAAAGCCTTAACAGCACTGCAGGGTGGTAAAGATTCCATGTCCTACCTCGAGAATTACATCCATTCATGTCGTGTGGTTGTGTGTCAGCCCTGTGAGCCATCATCCATGCTGCACTGAGGCGTTAGAGGTGGAGGAACAAGCATGGGATCATGCTTGCTTTGGTGGCCTGAAAGGAGCAGGTGGGCTGGGGAGGAGCTGTGGTTTTAAGGAGCTGTGATACGTGTTTTACGTGGTGGCGATGGCTTCATCCCAGGGGAATGACTGACAGCCCTCCAGTCCTGGCAGCACGGCTGGGTCCAGGGGTGGACTGGGCCCCTGCACACTGTGCTGTCAACACCCAGGACTTTTGTTGGTGTATCACACAGGCTTTTGTTGGTGGCTTCTCCAGCTGTTAGTGTCCCTTTCTTGGCCCCTCTCTCTGAGGAGCTCATCCAGACATGTCTGCAGGCAGGTTTTAGAGTGTCCCTGTGGCACATCATGAGCAGAACTTCCCTGGAGCTGGGTGACTGAAGCACTCAGAGGCAGCCAAAGGCTCGTGACAGAAAAGCTGCTCCTGTCTGGAAATGAGCAGAGCCCAGGTCAGCTCAGGCCTCTGCTCTCTCTGGCCCAGAGAAGCTTGGGTTTCCTCCTAGTGCTGACGGTGGTACCAGGGGGTGTGTGGGTTTGGAGGGCTCAATTTCCATGTGTGTGCACAGAGAATGAAGTTTTCGGTGCCTCTTGTTCTTTCATCTTGGCCTGTGATACTATTGCTCCTTCATGGGTCATGCTATAGGTATATACTAGCACCAAATTATTTTTAGGACTGTAATTGCTTTCTCAGCTAATAGGAATTGATGCAATTACCCTATTTTTAAAAAATATTTTTCCTCTGTTCATCTTCCAATATGTGCCTTTTCTGCTCTGCTTTGCATCCCATGGGGAATCATGGAGGAAGTGCAGTCCTGTGCTACTGAACAGCAATCTCCTGGAGGTTATTTATCAGCTCAGCTTGTTAACTTGGCTCCTTTTGTGAGGCAAAAATAGAAATGAAACATTTCTTTGGTTAACAAATAAGAATGTAACGGAAAGTAAGGGTGAGAATGTAAGATGCCAGGAGACCATACCCTTGTTCTAACCTAGCAGAAAACACACTTAGCATGAATTTTCAAATCTGGAATCAGTAAATGAAATGGTGATAAAAGAGGTTCTGGTCTCAGGTTCTTTATTCAGTCCCCGACAGGAGATGGTGGGAACACCACAGAGACAACAAGACCCTCTCCTTCTGAGGAAAATCCTTTTTCTCACTTCAGTTTTTGATTTTCTACATGGATCCAGATAGTCCAGTCCTTAAACGAGTTACAACTGGAAGTGCTTTTCTTTCAGGGAATTTAATTCCTTCTAGGACTTGTAACAATTGAATCAATATAAACTTATATGAAGCAGAAAGGCAGACTTATTTTGAGCTTTGATCTATATGAAAGATTGCCAGACCTGCCAAGCTGGGAGAAAACCAGAGATGGGCTCAATCTGAATGCAAAGATCCCTTTCTCTCAAGATCATCCTAATAACTTACTAGTTTCTTGCATGTTTGTTCTTGGTGTTGTTTATTCCTTCCCAGTATTCTCAGTAGTACACTTTTCCATGGTGGATTTCTCTCTGTCATGAAGAGGTGAAAGCTTTTTCTTTGTGTAATAAAAGTGAGGGTTTTGTAGAGGTTTTTTGTTTTATCTATTTGCTTTAAAGTTATTTTTTATAACTTCAAAAGCTATTGATTTCTTTTCCCAGTGCCCCAAAAGAAACAAACAAGTAGGCCATAAGCAGATGAACTACAAACATGTTTTTACTAATGCATCATAAATCACAAATAATTTTGTTTTCCATTTTTCAACCAGCCATGATACTGAATATTGCCAAGAGGCTTCTGGGTCGAGCAATCTCACCAGTTTATATGGCAAACACATTTCAATTCCCTTGCAGTTTTCTGTAGATAGCAGTGTATGTCAGCAGCATGAAAATGTTTGTTGCCATTGCAAAGCTCCAGTCTGACACTATTCGTTTTGTGTTTACATACATAATTCCCTAGCAAAAATAAAAACAACCTCAAGAAGGGGAAAATCCCCACACTGAGCTTTCTAGCAAAGCCAAAATCCAAGAATCTTTTGGGTTAACTATTATCAAACTGATCATTTTCACCAACAGTAAAATAATAGAGGGGCCTCATAATCCCTGTGGTTACATTATCACATAGCAAAACGTGAAGCTCAACATCTTGGACCTTGATGTGGTTTCCATTGGGATTAACATTTCCCAGCATAGATCCCAGGATCTGTGCCCATAACCCACCCCTGGAGGTACCCGTGTCCAGAAAGCACAGAAAGAAAGTCCAAAAGACACACAGAAAGAAATCCAAAAGAGAAATCAGGGAACAGCTCAAAGGCAATTACCTTGCAACACAAAGCACCCACAATGTGGTTAAAGTCTTAGTTCCTTAAGGATTTATGTCCTGCATTTTATTCCATCTATTTGATGAGTCTAATTCTGCTGAACTGCTGGCCTCTGTCAGATTTTATAGAAATAAGTGTTTTCTTGGTTTCTTCAGACAACCTTTCAGCAAAAGGTATTGGACTAGTTGCTTGAGTTAGGCAGCCTGCCCCAGAAACCTCTTTCCTAAGGATTACTTTTTCAGGTATTAGGTTTGAAGGGTGACTCAAATGCTTATTACAAGGGAGACAGAGAAGCCTCATTTTTGAGGCTGCACTATTGTATCACAGATTTTAGAGCATATTTGCCTGTGTATGGTACTACATTGCTTCTGTATGTTCTTCATATACACATATAGATGTCATTATCGGTGTATATTTAGATACATAATTGTGAATATATTGTACATGTTTGTTTTATAGATTACTTTTTTAAATGCCCATCATTAACCTCTCAAACATACAAAGAAACAATTAAGTCTTAACTGACTTCCTTTGCCAAGTGATCTGCTTCAAAGTATTGAACTTCCTTATTGCTGATTTGTATAATAGTCTAAAAGCATCCAGTACAGCTAACAAATACTTGAATTAACCAAGTGAGAAATTACTGCAAAGAAACATCCTGAAAGAGAGTTAGGGGAAAAAAAAAAAAAGAAGATAAAAATATGGACAACATAAAATATTCATATTGTCAGCAAACAAGAAGAAAATGTTTCATTTATAGAGCTAGGCAGAAGCGATATAGGAAATAGATATGCTCCATGTCAATTTATTAAGTGCAACTTTCTCTCTTTCTCTTTCTTTCTCTCTCTCTCTCAGATAAAAAACCTCTTCATGAAATAAAATCCCAAAGTAAGTTATTTTTTTTCTCTTGTAAATATGATTTTTCTCATCTTCTCTGCCATTCTGTTTTATTTGTTTAGGAGCTAAATAAAACTGAAGGTTATATGAAAGGCTTTCACATCTGCTGAAAGCGTCTGAGCAACTTTGTGATCACAGGTTTTAGGCTGAACCTACACAAGTGACCATCCTTCAGTAGTTTGTAGCTGGGAGCCCTTTCTGCAGGCGTGCTCCGCTTGAGAGTGATCTCTTGAGGACTTGTAATTAGAATAAAAAAGAAATTAATCTAGGAGTTGGGCTTTCTTGGCTCAAATCTGGCTGCAGTGCTGGCTCTGTCTGGTCCTGGGCAGGTCCCGTTATCGACAGGGGTCGTACCCCCCACCCTGGGCAGAGCGTGGGGGCACCACTGGCACACTGCACTGGGGGCTGCCCCCCTGCCCTCTGTGTTCCTTAGGCTTGGATTGATTTCGGGGGAAATTTAGGTTAGAGCCACACATTTGGAGTGAACTGACTAACTGAAAGTTTTTGTTAAAATAAAGAAAACAAACACACGCCACCACTTCATGAAAACCACGGTTGCCTTGAGGCCCATCTTCTTGAAAGCAAAGACATTGCTTATTTCTTTCATAAATCACACACAAATATTGAGAATTTTTGACTGCTTCATTTTCAAGAAAAAATTGTCTTTGGATTTTGACAAACATATTTATAAACACATTTTTGGCTTCTTTTGAAGGACTTAAGAATTCACCTGTGCTAAGAAGTAACACATGCAATTGTTTATATCTTCTTTGAAGACAAATTTTTCTATAATGTGTTACAAAATATGAAGGTGTTAAGTCTGAGTATTCCTCCAGGATACAGGGGATAAGGGTGATCAGATTATTTAGAATTTTATGGAACTTGGACCCTTAAATATTCCAGATGATTTAGGATGTCTTTCCAAGAAAGCTTGCATGAGAATATTGCTGCTTTACATTGCCAGTCCTTAAGTATTTCTAAGGCTACATGAATTTAGGTAGCTCAAAAATGTGCTGTGGTTGCCTTGGCTGCTTAAGCAATTTTAATTTTTCTTGTCTTTATCTCTCTGGAATCGTCTCCTAATTGGTCACGTACAGTTGGTCTGTGTCATAGTTTAGCTCAGGCAATTGATACGTTTTTGTTTGTTTATCTGCACAGTTCCCATTTAATTAGTGCATCTTGAAAGAGTAACAGTCAAATCGCTTTATTTTGTGATGTATTAAAAAAGTAACTTAAATGGAATTGATTTTAGCATGTAAGATATGTCAGGGAGTTAAAGGGTTTCTTTATGGCTGTGGGGTTGGCTACAGCTTGTTGCTATTCAGGAAAACAGGAACTTGGTTGAAGACTGCATGAATCATCAGTGAGGCAAAATCAAAGTCAATTATGGAGATAATTGAGAAACAACCCCTTCTCCTAAATAACCTCCTACATGATTCTCTGACTGTTGATCCCTGTTCTTGAAGACTGGCTGTACAAAGAAATGGATGGCTGGTGGCTAAGGGGTACCAAAAGTGAGAGTGATGGAAAACGGGGAGGACAGGGACTGGACAAACCTTCCAAACCTCCCAGCAGACCCTGAGGGTCGGCAGGGGAAATGTCTGCCCCACACAGCTCCTGGAAAGCACTTATTGTAAATGAGATAATTTAATCAATTACATTTCCTAATGTACTAAACCAAATGTTTCATTTTCTGCTCCTGCACATCTTAAATTATCTTCAGGTGCTTTATGAAACTTAATCATAGTTAATAGAAACTTCATTACCATCAAATGTGCTTTCAATAAATGTTGTGTAACAGTGTCAGGAGGTGGAGTGAAATATAGGCTACAATTACCACAAACACGTAGCCTGTAACTTGAAGTGTATAGAAAGCGTGGTGCTTCCCAGAGTCCCTGCCTCCCCTGGGCTGGGAGGATGCAGTTCATTAAATAGTAATCAGTTGACTACAACTTTTTTTACTTTTTTTACTTTGTTTTTTCACTTCGTTTCCTTCTGGGAAAAAATAAAAGCGGAAAACTACCCTTTTCCCCACATTTCCCATGCTTTTCTTTTTTCTTTAATTTCTAGTCTCCCATAAAAGAAATTATCCATAAGAAAAGATAGAAAGGTGAAAAGATTAAAATTACTTTACAAAAGCAGTATTTCTTTAGCTAAAATTACCAATATCCTAAATGAAAATGAAAGTCCCCTTTCTTAAGCAGCTGTGATCCACAGGAACAATTCAAAGGAATACCCTGCCACTCTTGTTTTCCTCTTTTAAGATAAAGCTCTTTAAATATGGACTAAACTCTGAAAAATTCCTTTTCCTCTGAACTCTGTGTGCTAGTTACTTTGGGTTTGTGGGTGGTTTCTTCCCCTGCAATAGGATAGTAATGGGAGCACCTGAATAACTCTTCCAGGTCTCCTATGAAACAGAACAATGACCATAACTCATAATTCAATAATATAATTTATAGAAAAGTGTCAAATTCAAGTTCTATGGATAATTTCAAGTATTCACTGAAACCAGTATTATTCTCATCTGAAAAATTTTGCTTGAGTTAAACTGTTCTCATTGGCTAAAATTCTGTCCTTGCTCTCATCTTTATCCTGTGCACGACAGCCTTGTGCAGAACTCAAATGGTCTGTCATCTGCAGCTATTGAAAAGAAGCTGCTAAAGTATAAGTAAATTTAGAGTAATACACTGCAGTTACTCACAGGTGAGAACTTGAGGTGGTTTTATATCCTGCTTTTGATGGTACAAGATCAACTCCTATATTCTTTACCTGTTGCCATTATGGTGGCAGTAACTTTTTCCTGATAGGTTATCTCTGTGTGTTTCAGGCTTTATAAATTATTATCCTAAGGTAGAAGAGGTAATTCAAATTTTCAGCACTTTTTTATTTTAAAGTTATGAGCAAAATGGAAATATTAAAGATGCTTTGAGGTGAAATAAGAACCGGGTCACAGTGGTTCTCTAGAAAGGAAAACCATTTATTTGGGTGGAATGGGATGTTGGAATGTTGCATTTGGAGCTGCCTGGGAACAGCTGCAGAATGGGGATGGAAAGAGTGGTTTCTACAAAGGAGCCTTGGGCAAAGAGTTTCTTTGGCTTTCGATTCCCTGCCCATCTCCTGTGGGCTCCAGCCCCTGCTGCCCTGGCCACATCCTCAGCTGCCCTGCTGCCCATCTCATGGGGCACTGTGCTCCCCTGGGGCTCAGCTCCTGCCCTGCAGCTGCTGCTGCCTTCCCAGGGAGTTCAGCTGCTGGAATTGTTAGTGTCAGATGTGTGGTTTCCATAGGAAACTGGTGAGCCAAGAAGATGAGCAGTTGTGATGCTGCCCATAGGTACTCATTTCTTTCATCTCAATGGTCTGAAGTTTCATGCTGATTTTAAAAATTCAGCTAAAATGATATCATCTGACTTTGCAGAAAAACAGATGCACAACAGAAGCCTCCTCCCAAATACTAATTAAGTCATTTCAGTAATTGGCTATTTATTAAATGCTGAATTTAACTTCCTACATTATTTCTGTACATGGCAGTTTATTTACTGATGTTGAGTAGTCTGGATTTCCAAGTTATTCTTTGTCACTGTCACTTGTTATAAATAAATGCACTTTCTGTACCAAGCACTTCTCACTTGACAGCAGAGTCTCCCACAGCAGGGCAGCAGGTGATGTAGAAGGTGAATGCACGATTCTCTCTCCCTCTAAACTGGAGTTTGGCATTAAGGGAACTATCTAAGGACCCACTAAATGTACTTGCCAAGTAATGTAATTTCATGGTACGTGGTGCTAAATCCCAGAAGATCCAGAAGAGTGGGAGTGGATAATTCAATTACATAATATTGCAGGTTTCATTTGAATTCATTCTTTCAAAGCAATGAATTCATTTTCACTGCTGTAAAGTTTGAAGTCTTAGAAAAGTTAGTTATAAGCTTAATACATGGGTGCAATTGTAGCAAAGGTTCGTTTACCAACCTGTTTTTGAAGACTGAAGATGCCTGCAAGGAGTCCAAGAAGGTATGTGGGATCTCCTCAGCTGCTTTCTAAGCTAAGAGAGAAGGGACTGTTCTTTCTTATACTGAAGCTCCCACAGAAAGTAATGTGAGAGGAAGCAGATATCTTCACTAAGACATTTCAGAGGATTCAGGACCTCTTGGATTAGCTCCAGAAATCAAACCAAAAACTTCCATGTCCCTGGAAGCTAGCAATAGATGAGACTGGTGCTGGTACCTGCAGCAGGCAGCCTCAGCTGCAGTTGTTCATGTCCTCCCCTGAAGGGATGTGTCTCCATCCCCGGGGGGTCTCTGCTGGCCCCGTGTGCGGGTGAGGGGCAGCTGCTCAGGGGCAGGACTCTGCTGCTGGCCTCTCCCATTTAGAAACTGTGATGGCCACAGTGCAATCCCCTGAACAATGTCAGCTCACCCCTGTGGAGTGATGAATCCGGAGATTTGCTTTCAGAGGCTTGTTTCCAGTGTCCTGCTGCCATCTGCTCCACGTTCATGGCTCAGGCTTCACCTCCTGGCCACGTGGCCACGGACGTTCCTGTGGGCACTGCTGACTCCAGACCCACCTTGTCTCCTTCCAGATCTGGAGGCTGCCAGTGACATTGCCCTGTACTCGGGCCTGGGAGCAGCAGTCATTGCTGTGGCCGTGCTGGTGGTCGGCGTCACCCTCTACAGACGGAGTCAGAGTGAGTACGGCGTGGATGTGATTGATTCATCTGCTCTGACAGGAGGCTTCCAGACATTTAATTTTAAAACAGTCAGACAAGGTTAGTGTTGTGATTTCATTTTCTTCTCTCCAGAGCTCCTACTGCAAAGAGATACTGAGCTCATACTCAGTGGCTGGCTGTGGGAGGGCATTTCTAGCTCCCTGCTGAGCAGATGTTTTGGAAGCCAGCAAAGGGCAAGGAACAGGATCTGGTGGTTAGATCTGCCTCTTGCTGTCTCTCTCTGCTGCTGGCCCTCCATGGCAACTGGGACACATACATCATCTTTGTTGACCACACTCTTAAGTGCTCTAGAAATGCTGTCACTAGCTTCTACACTGACATCTGTGGCTTAGAAAAATCCCAAACGAACCAAAACAAGCTAACCAAAACAAAACAAGCCCAGAAAGCATGTCTGTAGTTCCTTTCTATTCAGTTATAAATCTTCTGTTTTCTTTATTCCAATAAAAGTGGAGGTTTTTATTGTTAATTTAAGAAACCAAACTTTTAAGTGTTTTTGTAAGCTGCTGTTAGCATGCAGACATGCACCTCCTGAGCTCTGTGGGGAATAAATGTGTGCAAACATGTATTAATTTTAAAAAAACCCACCAAATTCAGAAAGGCACCAATGCAATAAAATATGGAAGAAATATTTACTTGTACTAAGAGCAACACTCAGATGATCTCTGGAATATTATTTCCTTTGCACAGGATGGTGGGGAAGAATACAAACTGTGATTAAATGTTCAATTAAAGTAGTATGTTTATTTCTGTCCTGACATTCTAATATAGAGACTGGCCCTATTGTGGGTGGGTGGGTGGGTATGTTGGTGGGGTGTGAAAGTACCCCCATGTCTCTTTTCAGCAAAGTGAAATATGTTGCAGAGTTTGGGGTTTTGTTGTTGGGAGTGGTTTTGTGTGTGTGTGGTGTTGTTTTTACAGTTACTTTTATTTTCTGGGAGACAATTCTCATCAAGAATAAATTGAAAAAAAAATTGGAAAAAGGGCTTAGTAGACAAGGATGTGTGAAGGATATTTACTCATTCATGTAAAAATCCAAGCCTTTAATTAGAGTTGTAATTCTCAATGACTCTCTCAGTAACTTTTTCCTTTGTTGTTCAGTTTGCCATGAAAGTCTTGTTTTGAGTCTGGGGAATTGTTTGATTGACTTAATGTTTCACAAACATTAGTTCTGGACACTGAAAATATCTGACTGCCCCAGCTTCCCTTATGCCAGGATGCTGTTAGCTCAGTTCCAGTTACTTTGGGTTCTCTGGCTGCAAGTTTTCTAAATGTGCATTTGTGTGATCCACATTTTATTCTTTGGAGAAATGCCTTTAGCAACCCAACCTGCAATCCCTTAAAGTTATCAAACTGTCAGGGATGCAGTGCACAATTTCCAGAAAAGGATTTACTTTGGAAAACTTGTATGTACTAAAGACCAACCACCACCAACAACAACAAGAAACCCAATACAAAAACACAGTAAGAAGGATTCAGGCCTTAAATCTGTCTGTTCATTCTCTTTTTTTCAGAGTGTTTTCTGAGCTAAAATGTTCCTAAATGAATAACTGTGGTGTTTTTCCCTATATTACTTTTTGTCCCACTTTCTTTTCAGCCCTAGTTTCCCTCAGGCATGAAGCTATTGCTTTGTGTAAGTTCATGGAAAAGGTCTCCAGGATTATGTGTTTTCACCCAGTGGGTTTTAGTATAAAAAATAAAAGAAAGAAAGAAAGAAAAAATGCATACACACAAATGTGAATCCAAAGAAAAAAGAAGTTCTTTCTTGGATTCATGCACTCTGGAGTTGCCTGAAGTGTGGAAAATAAACCTGTCAAGTACCTGTTAGATCTGTTGCATCATTTCACCTGTTCTGTAACAACACATGACTTTTGAGCTCTGAGAGTATCAGGAAGGAAGAGCAAGTCAAAAAGGAGATGGTGGAGAGGTCAGAAAGATTTCTGAGTTAACATCTTGACAAAGGAACTAATGCCCTGATCTGCTTCGTTCTGCCAGGTAACTCCCTGCTGTTGAACTCCTCCATGCAGCCAGACCTGACAGTGAGCAGGACGTACAGTGGCCCCATCTGCCTGCAGGATCCCATGGACAAGGAGCTAATGACAGAGTCATCACTGTTCAACCCACTGTCTGACATCAAAGTCAAAGTCCAGAGTTCGTTCATGGTGTCCCTGGGGGTGACAGAGAGGGCTGAGTATCACGGGAAGGCACATTCTGGAACTTTTCCTCATGGGAATAACAGAGCCTTTGGTACAATACAGGCTAGAAACAAAGCTACATACATTCAGAACCTGGCTTCTATTTCAAAAACAAGTGAGCTGAAGACAACTGCTATTTTTGGACACCTGGGTGGCCGTTTAGTGGTTCCAAACACAGGTAGGGAGATCCTTTCTCATTAAAAGTATACAAAATAATTTTAGATTAAATTAATTTTGCCTGATGTAGAGTTCTGTAACTAATTTAAAAAAAAAAAAGAAAGAAAGAAAGAAAGAAAGAAAGAAAAAGAAAGAAAGAAAATGTAGGGGCTCCCTTAATGCAAATTTTGGGAAGTAGAGCATGTGCCTACACAGGGGATGACTGATCAGAAGAAAGCTTGGGATGAGTAGTCAAGAGGCATTATGCCTGTTTGAACTGTTATAAATTACTGCCTCCCTTGATGTCTTTAGCATGAAAGTCATATTAATCAAAGCTGTTGCTTACTTGGATCCTGATCCAGAAGAAGGGCTCCCCAGGAAGGAGGTCGATATTGGATCAGCATCTTATAGAATGGGTCATATTCAAAGCAGAACCTACACACATCAACATCTGACAGCATGAACACTGTCAGACTCCATTATGTTATTGAAGTCTGCAGCATATAACAAACAGATGTCTCTGGGGAACAGCTTCCAAGCTCAGTGAAGGCACTGGTGTGGTTTTGTTAGCATTTACTCCTAGCTTTATGGATTTTAATTTCCTTTACCTTAATAGCTTGACAGACTTCCATAGTGGAGCACTTCACAGGCAGCTGGTATTTCCAGGCTGGGCTGTGTACTGAAACATCGCAGCAGAGATGCTCAGTTGGCATTGCTTAAGAAATGGAGTTTGTTTTGTGACTTCAAAATTTTGTGACATGTGTTTCAGACATAAAACATGGTTTGTTAAATTGGCTGAAGACATACAGCACTAAATTAGAATCAAAGGATGTTAAAATCAGCCCTGCAGTATGTTGCCATACATCACTGTTCGCATCATGTTGGATAAAATTCCTTATGTTGGACACTTTAAAAATGGCAAAAGTAGCAGAAATAGCCAGATACAGCCACTGCTAGTTAAGATGATGTCTTCGAATCTCTGATGATCTTGATTCACTTTAATTTCCACTTTGTTTTCATCAGACTAGTGTGTCCAGGCTTATCTCTTAGTATCTAGTTGAAGTGAATGATTTAGAGCTTTACCCTTCAAGTTTCATAAAATGGGTACTTCAAAGGTTACCATAAAATATGTGATGTGTATTTAGAGAAGATTGGTAGCAGTATATAATTCAGGGATGCAATATTTAGTGTACAATCATGCAGTATTTAGTGTGCAGTCTTGCACAACACATGGAATAGATTCATTTTGTCACAGATTGTTCCAGTGTTCAGGAATGAATGCTACAAGGCAGAGGCACCAAGTTAGTTAAGTCATAAAAGAAGAACTCTCTTTATACTATGTATTTAGCTATTTTATGTAATTATAGTCACATCAGTTAGATTACTTAAATACATGTTTGGTACACTTGCAATTTATGTTCTTCCTATTTGTGTAAGATCAAATTTGCTGGCCAATTGTAAATGAGAGAGCAGTCGTATCAGCACTGAGCTGAGGTTCTGCATTGTGCAGCATTTACTGAGTAAAATGTAGTCCTCCTGTAGTGAATATGCTCTGGAAAGTGTCCTTGTTCACTCCTAACTTATACTAGTGGAGTAAAAGGAAAATCATACCCCTTGGATTCATTAGTTATTGTGTATATGAACAAAAATAGTGTAGTGATTTCCATGCAAATTGAGATTAATTTGATTACATTGTCTCTCCATTATGAATTCTTATTGTGATGCTGGAATTATCAGATTTGATTTGGAAGTTAGAAAGGGGCAAAGAGGTTTCAAGAACAGTTTAAGCCATGATCACATCTTGTAAAACATGGAGCTTTGCAGATGATGTGTACCACTAAGAGGCGTTTTGGCAAGCAAGAGTGAAAGAGTCAACAAATGATTAAATATTTCATAATTGGCTTGCAACAACCACCTTCCAGAAACTGGTGAAGCCTAAACTTCAGAGTTCCCAAAGGCACCTGTGCTTTTGACTGTGTTTATTATTGAAAAAAAAAAAGGAAAATAACAGTTAACCAGGCAACTCAAACCAGATTGCTGCTGCATCAGACCAAAGCCTGTCAGAGGAACAAGACCCATCCAAATGACTGGGATTATGAACTGCTCCTGCCACAAGCCTTAAGACAACAGCTGATGGTACCTTTTGCTTCCATAAATTATCCCCTTTGTGTCAGTGCTGAAGGAGACCAGGAAGTGCCTGTACCCAGTCCCACCTCGACTGTGACTCCAGTGTCATTTAGTGACACAAACCAAAGGGAAGTCACCTATTTTAAGAGCTCAGCTGGAGCAAGAAGTTTTTATGCATAAGAGTCTTTATCATTTCAGGCTCTAAGACAGTTAAATATTAATAATTATGTGGATCATGTTAATAATGTATTTTCCTTTCATCTGATAGTGTGCTGGTCAGGACCACTATTTCAGAGGAGCATTCTTCTCCTCTAGTAGATGGCCCTTCTAGACCATGGAAGTCAGAGGCCAGCTGCACATTGTTCTGTCCATCCAGTCCCTTTCCCAGAGGCTTCTTCTGCTTTGCTCTTTTGTAGGAGTCAGTCTGTTGATACCACATGGAGCTATCCCTGAGGAGAGTTCCTGGGAAATCTATCTTGCCATCACTCAAAAGGAATCCAGGTAAAAGCTTCCCTGTTGCTGGTGTGAACACACTGTTGTGACATGTGCTATAGCTGTATAAATTACAGGAAAAATGACATAAGACAAATGATTGCTGGAACTTCCCTTTAAAAACTGAAAGGCACAAAGCTGCCTATAAATTTTAAAGCCTAGAAATATTTTTTTCAAAGCTTAAAGTGGAATCTATTTTTTTTCTTCCTCCTCTGATATCTGAACTCCTTTGTGTAAACTTTCATATTCCATCCCCATCTGCTGCCATAGGGTTTTGATCATTTTCAATGAAAGATTAAGATATGTAAAAGGAAGGAAGGAAAAAAAAAAAAAACACCCAACTGTTTTGTCTGCAAGGGTTCTGCAGAAATGAATTAAAATAGGTTAATTAAAACCAAGCAGCAAATTTTGCCTACTGTTTTCCTTTTCTGTGGGCAGAAGCAGAGGTAGCAAACCAATCCAAAGATTGTCGCAGGGGGACATTTCCTTCTTCTTTAAAGTGAAATTCTATAAAGTGAGACAAAAGCAAACGTTCATTTTTTCCCCTCAAAATACTGTATTCTTCTTCACATTGTTGAGACAAGACTGATGTTGTGTTTCACCTGTCTGAGGTGGGTGGGACAAACCAGACTGCTCTAGCTGCCCTGACGTGCAGGGAGCTGGCTCTCTACTGCCCATCCATCGGGGGGGGAGGTGGCAGTGGCTCAGAACTTGTACCTGGTTTGTGTGGATGGAGGGTCACAGAATCACAGAGTGTTAAGGCTTGGAAAGGACCTCGGAAAATCCCCTCGTCTAACCCCCTGCCAGAGCAGGACCACCTAGAGCAGGTCACACAGGGACGTGTCCAGGAGGGTTTTAAATGTCTCCAGAGAAGACAATGGAGGGAGGTACTAAACCACTCCAGAGAGCTGCTCCACAGGCGCATGGGCTGTTGGGCAGATAGCCCTAAAATGCAGGCAGTAGTTATCTGGGCATGCACAAGGCCTGGATGTCTCCCCACTGACTGATGGAGCCCACGTGCACGCACCCGCTTTGCGGAGCTCTGAATTTAGGCAGAATTGTCCTGTCCCTGGTGTCTGCTGTGTGTCACCTGGCTTCTTCTTTCTGCAGAACAGAAAAGTGTTTTCAAACCAGTGAGATCACACTCACTCTGGAAAAATTTATGAGACTGTGTTTTTAAACCATAATTTGTTTTATCTTCCCAACTGTGAAAATATTGCTGATGACAGTCTTTGAAGGTGGAATTAGATGCTGCCAGCTGGTGCATCAAGCAGGGCCTACTGGCATTGAGTCCTTTTAGTGTTGGGTTTGGTTTAAGCAAATTGAAATGTATTTTAAAGACCACAATCCTAAACTGACTAGCCAACCATCTGAGTAGGGGTGGCCTCATAGTTTGGTTTCATCTTCAGCTACTTTTTCTACATGAAAGCTGGCACAGTAATTGGCTGGCTTATCCTTTTCTGCAAGAGTGAGGTACTTGGCTTTTTAACTAAAGTATTTTAAAACTTGCAGTTAAAAAGTACCTTTTCACTCCTCCTTAAAAAGAGCCTGACAGTCGTTATTGTCTCTTCCCGGACACAAAGCCTACAGCCAGAAGGCACCCACGTTCTTCTGGGACCAGAAGTAACCTGTGGGCCCTCAGATGTGTCTGCCAGCACGCCCTTCGCCTTGACCATACCACACTGTGCAGAAGTCAATTCAGAGCACTGGAATATTCACTTGAAAAAAAGGACACAGCAAGGGAAATGGGAGGTAAGCTCAGACTTCTGCCTGCACTTGGCAGGTTGTACCAGTGATGGAAAGCAGCACCGCGGTTCCTCGGGCAGGCTCAGGTCCAGGCTGCTGTAAGGGACAGGAACAGACATCTCAAAGAAACACTTTTTAAAAAATGATTTTGTGCTTTGTTAGGAAGCACCTGAACTGTCTGCAGCTATTTTACCAAGATGTGCTAAACAGACTCAGCTTAATGGTCCAGCCCATGTGACAGGAGAAAAATGCATTCATCTTCTCAGGTCACTTAAGCCAGCAGCCATTTAATTTTAGAAACATTGTTTTGATAGATCATAGCTCCCAAAGAGAGTCACATCAGAACTGACTGCTATATCCACACAAGAATTTATCATGACATAAAAAACGTTATGGAACTGGCTAAAAATATACACTTCAAGTTTAATTTTTTTTTTTTAATGTAGATGGACCCTTCTGATCTAAAAATCTTGTCTCTTTGTACATGTCACTTGAATGGACATTCAGTGCTCATGCTGTGCTCATAAGCTCTGAAGGATTAGTGTACCTTAAATGAAATATTTTACCATTCTCAGTTGAAACTGTATTTTTTAAACCTGATTACTGGGGAAATTAAGCTTTTTGCATTTGTGCCATGGGCATTTGATCATTTGTGCCAGTCCACCTGCATTCTGTAAGCCCACTGGCCACCTTTGACTGAAACTGCTTGGTAGGCAGCAGTCTCAAAGCTAAACTTTCTGCATTGTCTGGGGAAGACAGCCTAGTAAAGGTATGGCTAAAGCATGAACTGAACTGTTATTACATTACAGAAATACACACAGGATAAAGGTGCTGGACTTCCCAACAACAAAGCATGTTATTAGAGCTGTGTCCCAACACTCTGCATCTTATTACAGCTGCAGAACCCAGTAACACAAATCCAAAGTCAATCAGATTTTATTGCACTGCTGCTGATGGAACTATTTGTTCATTGCCTTATGAGGGGAAAAAAAACAATAGTTAAAACATTCCTGGATACCTTAACTCACTTCACCCTTTTCCTCCTCTAATGTTTGCTGCTGGTTTAAACCATTTGCACTCAGTTTTCCAACTCTAGAGGCACTCAGTACTTAGTCAGCTCCATTACCATTGGTTACAAACACCCTGGAGTTAATGAGGAGTGTGACACCAGGCTGCAGGCTGCTCACAGACCTCAGCTAATGATGCTGTAATGCAGAACTAAGCACGAAAGGCAATAGAGTGGGATAGGTAGTTTTTTGATGAAGGTAAATGTAGTGTAATGGATATTCTGTAAGGGAAGTCAAATACCAACTATTGTTCAAGGATTGCTTATTGACTTCAATCCTCAAGGTAATTTCTTAACTTGACATTGGGAAAAATAATTATCTAGAAAGTCAAAAGCACTTGAAAAAAGATGCTAAAACTGCTTATCCATCATCATTATTATTATAGGCTGTACACACTGAATTCTGCACAATATATTGCCATAAATCCTCTTGCTGACTCAGGGCTAGACTGGGAGTGTTTACTCATACAGATGGTCTCTGCCTTCTCCTCTTCCCTGAGGTCAACACGAGCAGAGTGTGCAGACTGGCTCTCAGAAGTACTTTACATTCCAGTTGTATGAAAATAAACAAATAATGTCATGACTCCTATTGTCAAGGCCTATTGATTTTATTATTTAATTTTTTTTCTTTAACCTGAATTTCATTTTGCAGGAAGTGATGTCTGTGGAAGAGGAAACTACTTCTTGCTACTGCCTGTTGGATCCTTATGCCTGTCACATTCTCTTAAACAGCTTTGGAACTTATGCTCTTATTGGAGAACCCCTCTCTGACTGTGCCGTTCGACAGCTGAAAGTAGCGGTTTTTGGCTGCCTGTCTTGCAATTCTCTGGATTACAATCTGAGAGTATATTGTATGGATAACACACCTTGTGCATTTCAGGTAAATGGTTTCACCTTGTTAACTGGTTTTTGTTGTATTTCCATAGAACACTAACATTCCTCTGTTTCTGGGGATCGTCCCTGGGCCACACCAGCACTCCAGAACTCAAACAATACGCTATTTTTTCATGCCACTGCTGCATGACTTATTTTTCATCCCTTAATTTCTCTGCACTCTTGTTCCACTTTGGATTTACGCTGCAAGAGCCTCAGGACACCCAGACCAGCCTTTCAGCCCAGAAGATGTTGGTCATTACCATGGCATGGACTGTGTTTGTCACACTCGTCCCCTTACGCTGTCATTAGTCAGTTCAGGATTTCCTCTCCTGTTCACAGTTTGAGCAAGAAGGAAGAGACTGCCCCACCATCTTGTTAAACAAATACTAAATTATAATCATGCATTTCCCCTTTAAAAAAAAAAATTAAAAAAATGTAAAAAACCACCACAGTAACAACCAGTCACCACAAAACAATCCCAAAGCAGCGTTTCAAATGAGCTGAGTTTTGTCCGTGGTATTCCAAGACAAAACAATGAAATTCACTGGCTTTTGCAGCTTTAGTGAACTCAGAAGCTTTAACAAAATGATTTTCTTTTGGGAGATGAAATGAAGACAGTTGTGACAGATGATTTTCTGCTTCCTTTTGCTATCATACAGAATAGAAACATGAATCTTAATGAAGCACACACTAATGTCTGTGTGCTTCTAATAAAACCAAAGCCACTGAAAGGGATGTTAAAGACATACAATAGCTTTGTAATTAGAACCTTTATAACACACAATTCGTGGGCTACTGGTGTTTTCCTGGATGAGTCTGTAGAAAATTGTTACAAGAATAATTACCACTTTTCTGCATTCACAGAAATTAGAACAGGGTGTTTGTACATAATGAGACAACTGTGTATTTATGAAATTACACATCTCTTGAAAGCATGCTGCATCAACTTCATGCTATGTAAATATTAAGTGCTGAACATGGAATCTACAGGTGGCTTTTTTTGATAAAGTATCAGAATTGTGTTTACCAAGTTTTGCTTGATGCTGTTAATCCTTTACAGAGCAGTCCTATAGGATACAAAGTTCCTTGATTTTTCACTTTATCTCTGTGTGGCAACTTACCTTTATGTAATCCCTAGTGTGCTGGGAAACTCTTTGCAAAATACAAAAGAACCAGCTATTGTATTTTTCATTTTGCCATAATCCTTCTGCCTTTTGTGGAATTAAGGACCACGTGCATTATTAAAGGTAGAGCAGTGTTTGTACAACTGTGGTATGTTTAAAAAAATCCCAACACATTCAGAGAATTTCAGAAGTTGTGATGAAATAAGCTACTTCCTTTGCAGTTGAAAATCAAAAACTAAAGTTTCCCTTCTTATTCCTTCTTTCATGTAAACCCAGCCATCAGGAGTTAAAACAAACTAAATGCCTGTAAATTGGTTTATAATAGAAATCCATTATTACAGTTTCAGAGAGCTCTAGCAGTCATTATATTTTCAGAAGGTCACAGTGATTCCAGTAGCTCTTCTAACAATAACTTTGCTACTGGTAAGCACTAAAGCTCTTCAGTGTACACAGATTTTATATCATTTATATGGATAAAAAAGGGAATTTGAAATACTGCTTACTAGCTGATTTTTAAAGACTTCTGCAAGCTTTCCTTCCTTCTTAGGATTTTTACTGTAGCAGTACAGGAATAAACATTGCATAAGTACAGGCAGGGGTGATTTTTTTACTATTGTTTTAAATTCACAGAATTATATAAAAATCTAGGTTGTAACATACCTCTAGACAGCTGTAGTGCAAATTCCTGCTCCAAGTCAACCCTTCAAAGATTGTGCAGGATCTTGTCCAGTAATTCTGAAAATGGCCAAGAGAGGAGCGATGGAGCTGAATCATTTTGTCTAATGTGCACACTTGGTGTGTTTCTTTCAGTGCTTTAAAGTCCTGAGAGCACCTTCTCCCCAAAACTGCTGTCGACTCAATCTCTAACTGAGCAGACTCTTCCCCAAGCATGCCTTGTATTGCCTGGCTTCCTTTTAGTCCATTAAGTGTTTAAGGAACACAGGGAATACACTGAATACAACTTGAGGAATACAACCTGTAGGATTTTTTTTTATTCAAAAACTTAATTAAAATACCCAAGGATAGCTGTGTTATTCCAGAACAGAAGAGGGATGAAATTACAGTGATGTCACAGTACAACCAGTTTCCATTTTCCTCTTTGGAGGGAAAAGGCTTTACCTGGCAATGGGCTGACAGCCTTGCTTCCCCCTTCGTGCTGATGTTGGAGAGCACTCGGGTAAACTTCTTTGTAACAATGATCCTGTGGGATGCAATAAAATAGCAGCTATCAGACACGAGTAACTTTCAGTAACAAAGAAAACTGGTTGGCTTTGACCTGTAACCCCAAAACGTGAAGACAGAAACTACCGGGTGGCAACACCCTCTGAAGTTCCCTTTCCTGCACCCCCAGCCTGCAGTCACCTGGGTGTTGGTGCTGAGGGAGCCAAAAGAAAATCGAGTGTCACAAGTCCCATCATCACATATAGGACAATCCCTAATCCATCCATGGAATGCCAGTGCCCATCACCTGCCCCGTGAGAGAAATACTCCACTGCTGTACCCTGACATGCTGTAGGTGAACGAGGCACCTTCCAGAAAGATGAATTCTCATTAGATTTGGTATTTGTTCATAATACTGAAAGAATTCTTTCCTCCTCTGCCATTGCAGGAAGTTGTTTCAGATGAAAGACTCCAAGGTGGACAATTACTGGAGGAACCAAAGCTTTTGCATTTCAGAGGGAACACCTTCAGTCTTCAGATATCTGTCCTTGATATCCCTCCTTTCCTTTGGAGAATTAAACCATTTACTGCATGTCAGGTACTTGTCAGTTTATCTGCTTACATTTGAATTCAGAGGTAGCAAAGAGTTTTCACTGGCAGGGGCACAACCCAAGTCAGACAATGGTCCCTTTTGCTTTTGAAAGGTGTGGTTTCAGTCTCTTGAGTATGCAACAAAAATGCATTGCCTTATGATCAGGGCAAACCCAGAATGCTGTAAAGCTTTCAATTTACAGAACTGTTCAGAGGTGAACACTTCCACTGCCCTGTACTGACACAGTCGAAGCGACTGCTCCTGTTGTTTGCCAGGACTACTGCAGAAAGGCAGCTGTGCAAGGAGGAAACCAAATAACACTGTGCTATGATAAATTAGAAAAATGGCCTGCAGAAAACAATGCTTACTGTGCTGTCTGCAGGCAACTCTGCTGATAAGCAAGGAAAGCTGTTTGCTACTTTAGCCTCTCTGTTTCTTTGTAGTTGAGGATTATTTCTGCAAAGTCGTGATTTCTTTAGGGCATTGCCTCCTTTGCTGGTTGTGAGTCCCTGGTGCACACAAAGTTGTGAGACTGACTCAGAGGCCTCAAAATACTTTGTGTGCAGTTCAGCACTTAGTGCTGTGTACAGCTTCTGTGGATAAATATACTACTTATGGTATGTTAAACTCGGGTATTTTTATTTTCTGTTGGCAAATAGTCTAGAGTTTCCAGCCAAAACTGAACTGCAAGATGCTGTTAAAACAAGGCATGATAGCCCATGCAAATTTCTTTAATATAGAGAATTTTCTGTAACATAGAGAAATTTTCCCATATGTTCAAAGGACTTCACTTTGCTGAATAATGCAAGTGGCACAGCCCAAAGTAGCTATCAAATTTATTTTGCAAGAGAAAAACAAAAAATAAAGTCCGATGAGGGAGCCATAACCCACAGAAGAATGTGTAAGTGCTGTGCTTGCACTGAGGTGGGCACAGACTGGCAGAGCTGCTGAAGGTTCAGGTCATGGCAGGCACGATCCCCTTCGCTCAGCAGCCACTCAGGGTTAAAAACAAGCCTGTGCAAAACCTCTGCTGCCAGAATGGTCTGACAGTGCTGGTAAGGAAGCCAAATAAATATTTACATTTTATAATTGCGTATAGTTTGGATGACTTGGACAGCTGAGAAACTGTTTCTATCGGAAACTGCGGAACGACTTACATGGCTTTTATTTCCCTCTCAGTGAAATATTTTGTGGAATGTTCCAACTCTGCTGACAGCTCTGATTTGGCTCACACCTCTTTGTATATAAAAGAACCTTTTTTCTTCATGTGGAGTTTCCTGTGCTGTCTGCTTGTTTTCTCTCCTACACAGCACATTTAAAAACAAGCCGGCTGTTCTGGTTGTCAAGAACAACTGAGAAGAGCCTATTCCGTAATTGTCTCTTTGGTCAACCAAGTGAAACCATCATCAGAGAGTATGATGAGGAAAGATTTATGTTAATGATTTCTCATATAAGTAAAGATGCTGCTTCAAGGCTTGAAGAGATGAATAAATCATGGTGTAAAACTGTCCATGAAAGCAGTTAATGGCAGGTGGTAGTCGGTGTTCCTCCAGACTCTGCGGAGTGTGTGTGTTTGTCCTGGCCAGCAGGCAGGAGCAGATGCCGAGTGCTTGGCATCCTTCCCACCACCTTCACAAGAAACTAGGGGGAACCCTCGAAAACGGGTCGGGTGTTAGAGCAGGAAGAGGCTGTGACAAGCATGTTAAGAAGCCTGACAGGCACCTTTAGTGGTTAAAAGCAGCTGTCTCCCTAGTGTCTTGTGTCTCTTGGAGGATCCAGGGTCTGTCTGTAGCTCTGCAATGATTTACATTCCCTCCCTCTGCTAGGAGCTTAATTATAAAGGGAAACTAAAACCGAAAGTGTTTCTGAACTACTTTAAACACTCATTGTCCCACTATGCCTTGCTCCCTCTATTCCATTCCATACCACTCTTTTCACCTGAGTGATTCTTCTACTCTGGGTGAAAGCAGAGATGATTACTCTGGAAAAATCTAATTACAGTTGCTCCACTTCTAATATTTTGCTAATGTTTTCTTTATCACTCTTGGTATCTTGCTACTGCTACCAACTCAGGATCTCCACGCAGAGCTTATCATTATCTCTGAGTGCATCTTTACAGGCAGCCCAGGACACTCCTCAGGGCAGTGAGCTGAGTGCTGGCTGGGAGTGCAGCGACACTCTCCCTCCGTTAGTCTTGACTGTGTTTGGAAGTGCCAGGTGAGGCTGAGCTCTGGTGCTTTCTCACATTACCAGCACATAGCTCCTTTCTTCAGAGACATGGAAAAAAATCACCACCTCAGTCTGATAAAAATTGCTTCTAGGAAGGCAAGAATGAAGCGTTAAATGTTTTCTGAGCTGCAAGCTCTTGGGTGAGCGTCCATAAACTGATCGTAAGAGTTGAGTGCACGGTTTACTTGATTTAAACAGCTAATTATGACAAGTGGCTAGTTGGAAGGTCAGTCAGTTGTAACTGTCAGTATTAAATACTGAAGGAATTATAGCTGCCTAGAGGGTTTATGTTTATGTCCTTGCCTATGTCATTTATTAACCCTTTAGGAAGCCATGAAAAATGCAAGCAGAATGCATGCCCAGTCATTATTGCCTTTTCTTTGAAGGATCAGCTTCACATGCCTTTCAAATCAATTCTAAGATTTAAAAATAGTGCATGAAAAGGGACAGAGCAATCTGAAAATTCATAATCCTCCTCTAGAAAACCTAATGTAAAAATCTATAAACTAGTTTTCTTGTGTAAGAATAATTGCTCCCTGAAGCTGTTAATGCTGTCCCATAATCATATGGATGAATGCTACAATAGAATAGGATGAAATATTAATTTCAGACAGGTTTTTTTCCCTTTTATATTATTCCCCAGGTTGCCAGTTCTACACTATTTTTCAATATTTTGAAATTAATAGACAACATGTTTGGTTTAATTGGTTTTACTATTTACAAGCCTTCATGGCTACAATACAGAACACCACAGTGAGTTTATAAATGATGCTCGTTTGGAAGCAATAATAATAAATAAATAACATATTCTGAAAGCGTGAAGAGAGGAGACTGGTAAGAGAACTTTGGTATTTACAAAGTAATCAGAAAACAGAAGTTAGCTGCCCCATGCACTTCTCCTGTCTATTTCCATACGTTTTTAGGAACACGAAGCAACCAGAGATGCCAGAAATCTCTGATGATTAATTGCTGCAGTTGTCTGTGTAGCGTTTGATGAGAGCATTCATCCCATAAAGTGGCCCTGGCTGAAGCAGAGGATTCAGTGAACGTAGTCACAGAGTATAACAGGATGAAACTAAGAAGTAAAGCTGAGGCTGGCCAGTGATGTGCAGGGGGCTGCTCGAGGCCCCCCAGGCAGGTGGGTGTTGCTGAACTCGGATGGAAGATACCCACATACAGACAGGGAGCTGCCGCGCTCGATGCCGCGTTACCGTACGGAGGAAGGATGGTTCCTTTGGTTTGGATTCTGTAGGCCAAGGTGATGGCAAGGAGGCACAGATTAGAGCAAGAGCTCCAGTCCCTGCCTGGGAGGAGTAACTGAAGTGCATCTTTCCTAGGTTTCATTTTAGATGAGAGTGTGAATCCTGCGTACTCTGAAAATGTCACATCTTAGTAGCTATCAAACGAATCATCATTTATTAGTTTTGTCCTACTTGGAGTCTGCAGGGCTGTCAGTAAAAATGCACTGCAAACTGCTGCCTTTTCCTCCCGTTTTGTGACTGTCACACGTTCCCTCTGCCCTGGCAGGAGGTGCCATTCTCACGTGTCTGGTGCAGCCGCCCGCGCCCGCTGCTCTGCGCCTTCTCCCTGGAGCGCTACACGCCCGCCACCACCCAGCTCTCCTGCAAGGTCTGCGTCCGGCAGCTCAAGGGCCACGAGCAAATCCTGCAGATCCAGACCTCCATCCTCGAGGTACTTGTTCCTGCTGCTCCTTGGTCTCTGTGCAGCACGAGACGCGATCCCGCCCGCCTGAGCCCCTGCTGTGTGCAGTTTCTTACACCCTGTTCAAAACTGTAACACACGTAAGGCCTTAGAGATTCCAGCTCCAGCTGAAATTGAAGCACAGAGATTCTCCAGTGCTAAAAATAATGAGAGCTGGTGTTAACAGCTTTCTTGCAAAACGATTTTGAATAGTTTGCAGAGTGCTGAGAGTTGACAATAGGATTGCCTGTGAGCTGTCCCACCACCAACTTCACTTCCTGGAGCCGTTCTGTACACACAGTGTCTTGCAAGGGCCGAGTCTTTGCCACGGGGGAAAGTGGAGATGTGGTGCTGAGGGACGTGGGGCACTGGTGGCCTGGCAGCACTCAGTTAATGGTTGGACTCGATCACCTTAAAGGTCTCTTCCAGCCAAAACCATTCCATGATTCTATGAGAAGTCAATTGTGTAGCCAAGCGAGCTGGTCATGAGTCCTGCTGCAATGAAAACTTCAGTGGCTTTTTTTAGATTATTGAGCACCTTTGTTGATTAATCCACAGTAATGCTTCCAGAGTAAAGATACACATCCATTGCTAAATGCACTATGCAGAGAATGCAGCAACTAAATAAGAAAAGCACAAACGTGACTCTGTGTAAAAACATCCTCAGAATACAGCCAAACGTTTTTCCAGTTCTTTATTGTTATTTCATAAAAAAACTTGTCATGCTCTACACACCTCAATACAGTGTTGCTGCTGCCTTTATTCCCCCTCTCATTTTCTTTAAAAGGGACCTATCTGTCCACAAGTCCCCAGAGCGTGTTACAATTCTCTCTTCAAATGGATTTCTAGTAAGGAAGGGCCTTTTCATGCCTATCTCAAAAAGTGATTGAAGAGTGAGGATAATTTGAGCGTAAAATAAATATGTAAATAACAACTGAATACTTGAATTGCTCATTGCTTCACAATTCCCTGAACTAACCTGGCACCAGTAGCTTCTCTCACGTGTGCAGAGTCTGAAAATCTACTATTATTCTGCATACTTAATTTTGGCAGTCAGATCGTGATATATCTACAGCCCTGCTGTTACTTTGCATGCATGATTTTTGGGATGTGTCATAAATGTTATATGAAGAGACTACAGCATCATTGTTATTTAATATTTATGCTGCATTGCACTGAAACTAATAATGCCTGGAAATGTGACTCTATTACACAAAACTGGTATAATTTCATAGGAAGAGAATGGGCCAGATCTACAAAAGGATTCCAAAGAGATTTTTAGTATGGAACTGAGTATTTACAGAATTTAAGTATTTTTTTAAAAAAAAAATCACAAATGAGAGATTTGTGTGTTGGACTTACCTGTAACAAAACAAAACAAAATGAGGAAACAGAAGGAAAATGACACTATTAAAAAATATATACGTAAGTTGTTCTAGAACAACACATTTGTGTTCCTTCACAAATCAGAAAGATACCTCTTAGCTGTTTCATTTTCTGTTGTCAGTTCTACAAAGCACAGCTGGCATCTCGGGCTCGGGTTTGAAGGGTTCTTGCCCCACAAGAGGCTGGGCACAGGGCCGCTGGCTGCGGGCACCCCGAGCACAGCCCTGCCCGAGGCCTGGCCCCGAGGGGCTGTGCAGGGACCCTGCCCGGGCGGGGGCTCCCGCTGCCCCTCGCTGGCCCCTCGGCCTTCACCCTGGGCCTTCACCCTGGGCTTTCCCCTTCCCCACAGAGCGAGAGGGAGGCCCTGGCTTTCCTCGCCCACGATGACAGCAGCTTCC
>NW_008627718.1:112779-118821 GCF_000691845.1 Merops nubicus
CAGGAACTTCCTCCTGACTGAACCCCCACCCTGCCCCGCCCCACCCTGCCCTGTCCTGCCCTGCCCTGCCCTGCCCCGCCCACCTGTCCTGCCCTGCCCTGTCCTGCATGGTCAGTAGCAAATATCTCATTATCTTGGTTTAAAAACTAAACCAAGTAGCATTCAAGTCCAAATTTCCTTTTCTGTGCTACAGGTTTGTTTCTTCTCGTGTTTACAGATGTGTCTACATGTAATACAAATGCTATAAGTAATATTTATGCTTGTGAATGTGAAGCTCATGTATTTCTTTGGATTATTACGTCCAAAGCCCATAAATGGAAGGAATTATTATAGTGTTATGTGTTTAAAACAAACTCTTTGTTTTACCAAAGCCTTTATCACCCTGCAAAGTCCTGAAAACTACCTATTAACAAAATACACAATTACCAATTAAAAGATGTCATATCTTCACGTAATCACAAGCATAATTTTAAGTCATATACTGCTGGGCAGAGTTTATGTATCTCAGGATGTACAAATCCCTTGTTCCTTCTCCTGCTAAACTGAGCAGGTGACATCTGAAGAACAGATGCACCAGTGTGTGTCCTCTCATCCAGGTTTTGCTGAAAGTTTTTTGCTTTTAAACACATCTGCAGCACTAGGCAGAAGAAGCCACTTCCACATTCACGGTAGCTACTGCATATGCTGTCCCTCATCCTTTTTGTTTCACCTTTTTCTCCCCTCCTTTTAGGAATCTCTCCTATTTTGCTACACAAAGCAGTCCCTCTGCTGTCATCCTGGACCTCTGGGAAGCCCGACATCAGCACGATGGTGACCTTGACTCCCTAGCCTGTGCCCTGGAAGAGATAGGAAGGACACACTCCAAAATCTCAGACATAACAGAAACTGAGGTTGAGGAGCCCGACTTCAACTACAGCAGACAAAACGGACTCTAGTCACTATTCCCATCTGAGAACTGATGGCCAGCTTTGACTATTCACTAGAGATTCTCTTTGGCAGGGAGGAAATCAGGGTGTCTGCCCAGTGGGCACGGAAACAGACACATTTCCATGATGCAGTTTTCAGCTGGAGGAGCAGAAGCAGCCCTATTAAAAAAACCACCTTGGTAATAAGGAAAACACAAGCTACTCCCTGTCCTCTCTCATTTAAAATTCTTGGTTTATTGTCAAAACCAAAACTACACATCTGTCATTCCTGGGGCAGGAAGGAGTGAGACACAGAGCCATAAAAGATAAATAGTTTGACAATGTGTTTTGGAAACAGTATTGCCAATACACTGCCCAGTGAGAATCAAGAACTATGATATTGCATATTTAGAGCCACCAGAGGTTAATCCTAGTTTAAAGGTTTGTCTCTTGGGGCCTTGAGTCCCTTTGTCCTATAGCTCTACCTAACCACCCTTAGAGAGTGGCTTTACAGTGTCATGTGGTAGCATCACGTTGTCACTTTGTACCTGCCACAGGAAAACTGAAAATCTGGCCTCATCCTGTTCAGATGTTTGAGGAATTAGATCTCATACCTCAGTAATTGGTATCATGTGTATTCCAAACAATTTCTTTTAAAAATCCAATCACCTAATGAATGTACATTTGCTGCAGAGCTTTCCTGCCTGTTCTGTTAACAACAGAACAAAACCCTTCTCCGTGAAATTAGTGTGTGTGCGTACGTGAGAGGAATCTGCTAAAAAAACCTGTCCACAAACCTTCACTTAGGCAAAAAATGGCTTCTTTGGGGTGCATTTAAATAAGCAAATAGAACACAGGAAATTGCCAGCTCTATTTTAGCAAGTTTACAGGTTTTTTTTGTTCCCAAGCAAAGGTGAAGTCAATCACAGGTTAATTGTGGTTTAGTTTCAGATTGAAACAATAAACCCCACGTGGTACTGCCAAAAATTGGCTTGATTTCATTGTACAACTTGGAAATTTCACAGGATACAAAGCTGGCTGTGTGACACTTGGTTTAATTACAAACACTTTGCATTCACCATCAAACCTAGAATCTAGCTAAAGAATTCTCATTTCTTATACATTTCATACAAAAATAATTTCTTACTTCACCTGAACCAAAAAGAGAGCTGTCCCTGTGAGGGCATGTCCTGCTGGAACTGGTGCTGACCAAATTAACCTGCACTGTTACTCATATGTTCTTCTAAATTAGCCAAGGTCCTCATTAGCCCTGGCCCTAGGCGATGAGTTTTGGGGGTAGGAACACAACCAGTGTGGAGCAGGAACTGGAGACTTTAGGAGCTTTATGGAAATGCAGCAAGCTGAAAACAAGCATTCTGGGTTTTCTTACCCCTTGTTTGGCCAAGAGCAGCAAGATGAACCACAGGGTAGGTACTTAAGTGTGCACATCTAGAATGATCTGAAACTTTTTCTTCACTCAGGATCCCAGTTCTGAAAAGCATGATGAACAACTCCTGATGTCAGACTTTGCTTGTTCTTGCTGATCTGGAATTGCAAATTTCATTGTGTTCCCAGCTCAGCAGGCTGGAATAGTCTGAGACTTACAAGTACTTAGACTTCCCCAAACATTTCCTGCACTTTAGTATTTCATGCAGCCTGACATGAGTGTTCCTGTTTGCACTGGGAAATCATAATGGCTCCAAGCATATTTAAGACTGGGACAAGAATACCAGTGTATTTGGCAGCAAGCTGTCACTGTTTTCAGCAGCACATGGCTCTATCTGTGTTTGAATTATATTTCTAGTGACTTCCAGTCCTCCTCCTCAGAAACCTGTTCTTCGTTGGACAAAATGTCACGAATTTGAAAAAAATAGGGAATGGCATGCACAGAAAAGCAGTGGAGTTCTAGTGAGCTGCTGTTGTCTGGGAAACCAGCTACAGTCACTCTCCAGCAGTTAATTTCTTCTCAGCTTCCCCTCAGATGCAGTTTTAATTTTCAAACTAGCTTAGGCTGGCTTCCACCACAAAGATTCAGGTCCTATCCTGGAGGTGCTGTGACATATTTATGTCATTCCTGAGAGCTGTATGTATTTTCACCTCTTGTTTTCCAAATACATGTGAGATACACACAGCATATGGGGTACCAAATGCTGCTGTGTGGAGCTCAGACCTTAAAGCTCCTCCTCAGGAAATGCACAGTGTTTACTTCCAAGTCTTGGGTAGCTCTGGTAAACCTCTATGTGCAGTGACACCCAACTCTGCCCACTGAACATGCCTAGAGAGGGAGAAACCAGAAGCTGTCTAGACTGACTTCCCCCAAAGTATGTCTCAAAGGGCCTTCAGATTGAGGGGATCTGGGTTGAACAGCAAAATCCAAGTTAAATCCAAAATCCAGTGAAGTCTAGTGTCTGAGCTAACGTGCTCAAGAGGAATTAATGTCAAATTTTCTTACAGTGCCAGAAAAGAAACCTTCTGGGCCTGAGGCAAGATTTTAATTTTATATTGCTCAAGAGAATAATGTTGTTTCTCTTTAGGTTTTGTTTACCCATTTTTCTTCACTTTCACTAAAGCAGCTCCTTTATTACTGTTTTCACCTCTGTGAATCTGAATTAAGAACTCTCACGTTTTCTAATCTATGTTCTTGTATTGTTTAAATGGACTAGAAATGTCACAATGCTTATTAACCTTACTCCCACCAGATGGGGGCTGAAGCAGCAACCAAGCTGCTAGCACACATTTACTGGCTGTGCACCCGAGTCCTCTGTGGTGTCAGGTGAAAATCCACTTGGTCTTGCATCGTATCTGAATAGTGACCAAGATGGAAAGTTGAGGGAATAGGGTAAGAAACGTGCTCTGTATTAATGGAGCTCCTCAGCAGGGGATTTCCTCTGCACCACTGTGTCCAAGAATCACTGATACTGTCCTTCAACAGACGGACTAATCCCTCCTGAACCCCCAGAACACTTGGCTTTCGTGAGCAACATCCAGGAGAAACAAGAGCCACTTCCTTCTTTTGCAGTTTTAGACTTTCCAAGCTTTTCCTTTCACATGTGCTGTCCAACAGTGGCACTGTGCTGGGGGAGTTGTGCAGAGTCACTGTCACCCCGTCACCGTGCCTGTGGTCTGGGTTCTGTTCCAGGCTTTTCTCATGGTTCATTTCTGCTCGTGCCTTTGGCCTAGGCTGAAAGCCCCTGGTTTATGCTACTGCTTTGAACATCCTTGCTGCTATTCTCTGTCTTTTTGGAGATGGAGTGACCAATATCCTGCTTTTCAGCAGGAGCACAAGCTAAATCATGCTGTTCCTCCATTTCCTCAGAGTTTTGCTGTTCCCACATTCAGTACAGGTTTCCTTCTGCTCCCTTTGCCCCGCTGCCTCTGCTGTTCCCTGCCTCTGCTGGTGCAGCAGCCCTGTTTTCAGATGCTCTCTTGCTGCTGTTTTGCATCAGCATCAGGGGGGATGTTAACAGCACTTAGCACTTTCACTGGTGAGGCTTGTGCCAGTTCTCCCTTTCTTACGCACCCTCCTGGTTTCAGAGATGGAGAAATTAAAATGGCTTTTAGCTAAATGCTTCTACTACCATATAAATGAAGCAGCCACATGGATTTTGTTACCACTGACAAACAGCTAAACAAGACAAGTAAAAGATGTTAAATGTTTGCTGCCTGTTTTCTACTGCAGAAAGCAGATGACTTTTGCCAGCTCCCCCGCAAGCCTGCTGGAAGTATGCTTTGGAATAGAGTATTCTCCCACAAAGATCATTTACAATTTGTATGCAAATGCTATATAAACAGATATGTTCAACATCATTAGAAATCTTAAAATTTCAAAAGCCTACTTTTAACATCTATGTTAAAAAGATTTTTTGGAAATATGTTTACATATATGTATGATTTGATCCAAAACACAGATGTAAAGGAGCATCTGAAGCAAGATTGAAGGCCAGAAATTAAAAATTTATTCCTCTCCTCTCTTTTTGTGAAGTAGGACTTTTGAAAAGTCATTTTTTAAAAAATCTCTTCACACACAAAAAAGAAAGAGGAATGTAATGTTATGCACTTAAGATTCCATCCAGCTGCCCTGGGTCTGAGATGGTGAGGTAGCCGTTTGGATTTTACATCACCAGAGAATCTGCTCTGGTATATTTTCATCTCCTAAGCACTCCTCCCAGGTACTTTTGTGCTGTGAGTCATTTAAGACTAATAGTTGCATTTTAAAGATGACTTACAGTTTTGTCACCCAAATGGTGCACTCTGCAGCTCTGCCAGGCTGCAGCCTCATAAAGCTAATTTACAGTTTTACAGCGCTGCTTTTGCAGACTTACTGGTTTACATCAAAATCCTTTAAGCCACAAGGAAAGGAACCCTGCTCTCTAAATTTAAATTCAACTCATTTACCAGTGCAAGCCCCATAAAACCAAGATGTACTCCCACAAACATTTTATTGGACATTTTCTAATAGATGAAAAGATATCAACATGATTCTGTTAATATACAGGGAACTATTTTTGTTATTATTTTTATCTCTGTCAGCAGCTGGTCTCCTCCTCTCTGGACTGGTGGCCAGCTTGCTTTCAGCAGGTTGAGGGAGAAGCTTATCCAGCATAAATCACTAAAATAGGGATCGTGTGGTAGGACTGCAGTGCATCAACAGCATACCAAAGTCCCATTCCTTTTTTGTCACTTGAAGATGGTGCTCTGTGGGAGTTCTAGAACATTCGGTAGCATTATCTGGAATTGGACCATCTTCCACCACAAAAAATACAGTGCAGGTAAGACCAGGGAGGAGCTCCTGTGGACTTGGTTCATTATTTCAATTTTTTTTTCTGTTTCTACCTATAAAACATAGGTGTGAGCAAAGGGCTGAGTTATTCCTTGGATGGTAAACTTGAATAGAAAAGAGGAAGTTATTTCTAACCCCTAACAACTGTGAATGAGCTGAAGATTTGTCTTTCTAGCCTTTCTTTCACCAATTTGCATTATACCTAAGAAGTTCTCCCACTTCTTACACATCATTAGAGGTAGTTAACATGCTTCACTGAGCCCCTTCTCCATGTTAAACCTGCTGAAGAATCTCTTCCATGGGTTGTTCATTTGTGGTATATGTTTTGGTAAAATCACTCCCTTGGCACCATTCCTG
>NW_008627718.1:118852-194328 GCF_000691845.1 Merops nubicus
CAGAAGAGGCTGGTGGGTTTTCCACAGCAGTGTGCAAAAAGGCACATACATACATCCTTTCTTGGACATAGAGTTATTGTCTAGATAAAATTGTCTAGATAAAATTACTTAAAATGTAAAGGATTCCTGAGGAAATACAGTAACTGAAATCACTCGGTACGTGTAGCCACAACTGAAACTCAGCACCCATGAAAGATGAGGAATCATTTTCCAGCAACGCCCAGCCTAGCTCTTTTCTCTCACTGCCAATAGCAGCATAAATGGCAGCAAAAATCTCCTCTCTAACGTGGACAAAAATAAATAAATCACTCTTAAGATTAAAGAATCACTTAGAGAATCATTTGATAGTAACAGTGTCTGCAGTGCAGAAAACAGAACCAATGTTCTGTTCACTGCCGCGAGTAAAAATCTGTCAGTCTCCATGTTCACTGTTCTGTCCAAAAGTAAAATCAATGTCTAGGAATTTGCCACTCTATTTTTTGTAGTAGAGGTGAATAGTACAGATTCTACTCGTGTTTCTTGTCTGGGGCTTGGGTGGGGAGGGGTCTATTGTAATTTTCAAGCTATTGCAAAAGCCGCTTTTACCTGAGTCACTGGTTGCTGCTTTAGGAGGGAGCCCCGCGGAGCCGGGGCCCAGGGGGCAGCCTCTGGGCCCTGCTGCCACAGGGCAACTAGAGCTGAAGTCACTTGTGAAAATGTAGCTGAGGGATAGGGAGATTAGCTGCCCCGTCCCTGGTCTGTAGTGTAGTGTGCTGTAATCTGATGAGACTAGACACTCACCTGCCGTAGAGCCGTGGTTTTGTCAGCAGCTGCTTAGTTTTTCTGCCCCTGGTGTGATAACCTTGGTTGAGAGTGTACTTCTGCAGATTTAAGAAGATGTCAAACCCCTGTGTTATCTGGTCTCTGTATATAAATTTATTGTCTAATCCCAAAAGGAATTGTGTAGCACAAATTGAAGTTAGGGGTGTTGTGCACCAGGCCTGGTTCAAGTTTTTTCTGATAGAGGAGGAGGGGGAAGACGAGGATCTAACAGCGAGTGTATTTGCTACAGAAAACAAGAATGGTTCCTAACATTGGAACTGGCTGAAGCTCTGTTTTTGCAGTGTAAAAAATGTAAGACCTGGTATTTCCCATCCTAAAATTTGGAATATTAGCCTTACGGTGATCTTTTTAAGCAGTTCTTTCAGTTTTACCCCGTTTGTGCACTGAACTTGGAGGGGGAGGGTGGAATATTTTTACCTGTAGACTTTTGCATTGTTTCCAGTTTCAGTCTAAAACTAAGATGCCATTACTGCACCTCGCAGCTCCCTGATGCCCCCGTGGGTGTTAAACACACAGACACACCTCACGGGGGCTGTGGCATGTACATACTCCTGGGATGTATTTGGGAACAGCAAACTAATGTCATGTAATGCATGGCTGGGGAGATGTAGCAACACATTCCCACCTCTTTATCACACATGCACCCACTGTGACTGCTGATCTGTTCCTAGAGGGGTCCAAAAGCCTTCGGTGTGCACCTTGTGTTAACTGGAATGAAGTAAGATGTGATCCTGGTCAGTCTGATGAGACTGAAAGTGTCTTGCACAGCTAGAGCTAACTGAAGAGTTTCCATTTCATTTCATCTTCAAAAGCTTTTGACCAGCCTTTTGGTGAAAGAGGGAAGGGGAGCTTCAACCTTATCAAATTTAAAAATATATCATTTTTTAAAAGATAAAACCTCACAAGTATTCCTCTAGAGAGACCTATTTTGTCTTCTGCTCCTTTATTTTTGCAATGAAAATGTTGGTTCTTGCTCATCTGAGTGAGCATTCTTCCCACCCTCACTTCTCCCCACAGTTTCAGTGTGCTTAGAACTGAAAAAAGAGCAGAGGTTTGAATGCTTTCTTTAGTATGAAGCTGAAGGAGTAGGGAAGAGAGACAGAAGAACATGAAATAAAAAGCATGGCCTTGGCTTCATACCACACTTTCTGTGCCTTGTTCTATCAATGTAAATTCTGAATGTTGTACAGTAAATTACTTGGGAAAGACTCCTTGGAAAAGGCTGCACTGGCTTCTTTTTTCAACACATGTACATATATAAATATATATACATATATATATTTGGTAATGCCAAACATCTGTGTTATATTGTACTGAAAAAGTAATAATGGACAGTTTGGATGTTTTATGTAGAGTTTGCAAAAATTGTATGGCTATAGCCTTTTGAAGATAAATGTACAGACATAAATTACTGCATATCAGTTATTTATGAATAAAGAGTCTTTTACTGACATCTTAGATTAACGTACGAGTGGCACATTAATTTCTGTGATGAGTGCTTTGGATGCTTCACTGGTTTTATAGTGAGCCTTGTGAGGGAGTCTGTGCTGTGTGCTGGACACCTTTTTCCAGAAAACCTGCAAAATCTACAGCAATAGGCCCAGAAGTTTACCCTCCACTGACAGCTTTGAAACAATTCAAGAGCATCACTCTTCTCATACTAATCTGAACTACAACCCAAAGAATGCTGGTTACATTCCACCTAAAATGGGATTTAAGGCATGTCACTAAACTGCCTTGTTCATTTCTCTGAGCGTATGTACAAGCCTTACGCCAGGACTAGGTCATCCTTGTCCCTGGCACTGCAAAAGCAACGTGTATTACTGTGCTTTTGGCAGGAGGGAGGCTGCAGAGCCTCCCTGCATTCCCACAGACAGTTCCCCTGGAGCCCTGCCAGCTCCATGGCTGCGTTCAACACGCGGTTCCACCTCACATCCCATTTCCCTGGGCACACCCTGTGAGTTCTGCTCCCATCCCCGTGTGCCAGCTTCCCATTCGTAATGCCCCTCGCTGGGAGGCACCAGGTAAGGGCTCACTGACTAATCTGCCCTGCAGGATGAGCTCCTAACCCAGATCAGACAGCGAACCCTGCGATGGGAAGGGGCTGGACTGACACCCCCCTGCCCGGGCGGGTGGCACTGCACACCAGTGTCACCCTGCTCCTCCTGCACGGGCCCTGAGCAGGTGCTGGCACTGGTGGGGCTGTGGCTCAGCTGGTGCCACACGTGGCTTTGGGGGCTGGTTTTTGTTTTTAACAAATTAGCTGCTGCCAGCCTTAGTTCAGTGTCTGGGAATAGTGATGACCCCGCCCTTAAAACACTCTGCAGGGGCAGCTGAGCCAGCTGCTGCCTTCACAGAAATGAAGAGTAAAAGGTGAGCCAAGCCCTGCAGCCTCCTGCTAGCCAGAGCACAGAGCCCTGCTCTGGGTGGGGTTGAGCTACACACCCGTTGTGATTGTGTCACAGTAACACACGGAGCTAAGCACCAACTACAGATGCATTAGCCTGCCAAAATGAGGCTCTGGATAACACACTCACCTTAAGTGAGAGGTTATAAAATGGATTATTAACACATACATAGCAGGGGATGCTAGGACAAGCTGGTGTAAATCAAGATATCCTTCAAACATTTTATTACATGCATTTAAGTTGTTATCATCCAAAATATCACACACCATATAATGTAATGGCCACCCTTTATAATAAATAGGACTATCACGTTAACTGCCTTTGACATTCATTGTAAAATTATTCATGATTAATTATGTTTGCAGAGAAATAACGTATGTTATTGTAAGGAGCTCATTGCACTGTGATTTAATGCTCTGCCACTTAGAAATACTGCCACAAGTGGAAGCTGCCATCAGATTCTCTGGGACCAGACTGAGGATGGCCACTGGACGCAGCAGCAGGGTGCCAGGCCAGTAGTCATGCCAGTACTGAGCAGAGCTTGGCAGAGTGTGGCCCAGCTGAGTTGTACAGTCTGTGTCTGGTTCTAGTGCACTGTATTTTTAGTTGCATTTTCTGAGTGTGCTCCAGATTTTGAGCAGTGTTTTACAGAGTGTGGTGCAGATTTTGAGCAGTGGGGTTTTTTTTTTTTGGAGCATGGAGGATTGGAACCCCTTGGTCAGGAGTGAACCCCCACCTTGGTCAGAATTGGACCCTACTCTGGTCAGCACTGGACTCTCCATGGTAAGGATTGGATCCCTCTTGGTAAGGATTGGACCCCCCCTTGGTCAGGATCAGACCCTCCCCTTGGTCAGAGCCCCTCCAGACCCACAGCACCCCTGAGACCACCAAGACTTTCAGAGGCCTTGAGAACTCTGAGACCCTCAGGACCCCAGAGACCTCCACCATCCCCAAGACCCTTGAGAACAGATGCTCTCCAAGACACATACACCCCCCCGAGACCTCCAAGAACTCCCAAAACCCTTGAGACCACTCCCCCATGTCAGGATTGGACCCTGCTGCCCCAATCTGCCACGTTCCCTCACACATCCCTAGCTCCACAAGCCATGTCCAATGTCCTGCTGCACTCGGGGATATCAGGAATGGAGGCAGGACCCAGAAATACAAGGGCACTTTGCATTAATAAAACTAATTTGCTTTTTTACTCTGATTATAAAATTGCTATAATAAAGGAATCACATCTCATTTTTGGCAGATCAAGTAAATTGCTCTCATTCCTTCACAAAGTTTGATTATCTAAGAACCAGATTATCACTTTGTAAAGCTCCTGTCCTCTTCTGGCATCACACAGGCCTCTGACTGTATTAAAGGTCTGCCTCTTTCTAGCCAAACTGGCATCTAGCACATTTCTATAGCACTCTCCTCACTGTGTCCCCTGACACACAAATACCAAATCCCTCAAACTGGAATATAGGTTTCAGCATTTTTCATTCCACACTGCTTCCAGGGATACCAGCCTATACTGCAGCTTGGCAGGATGTGTGAAGTCAGGATGTGTGACTGCTGGGGAATGGCTAAAATTAAACTGCCTCCCCTTCCCCAGCCCTGACCCCCCACGCCCCCTCCCCATTCACATCACCGTTTGTTCACAGCACTGCCCAGCACAGCTCAGCCCGTGCTCCCGGCTGCACCCTGCCCAGCTGCAGGCCTTCGCTCCCCTCCTCCTCCTCCTCTCACCCCAGGGGCTGTACGGGGCTGGGGGCCAAGGCAGAGGGGAGTGCTGAGCTGGGCACAGCTCCTCACCCTTAGAGAACACTCCTCTGCACCAGCAAAGGCTGCAGAGGACACTGTGCAGCCGAGGTACCCCCTGCCCTGCCAGCCTCCCTCCCTCCCCTGCACAGCTCCTGATGGGCTCAGGTTGGCAAAGAGCCTCGATATTGCTGTTACCACACCGAGACTAATTCATTTGCTTTTAGTCAGCTACCTAACCCACTATTAGAATCAGTATCTTCCCCCTGCCTGTCAGGAGGTAATCTTTACTGATGCAATTAAAATTATAATTACTCTCATTCCCCTCATCTTGTACATACTTAGGGATTTTTGAAGAATTAGAGCTTATTAAACCATGTGCTGTTCACAGATACCTGTTCTGAACGCGGGTAGAGCGTCAGCTCACAGGCTCAAGTATAATAAAGCATTGATCTGCCTTTGAAGATAGGGAAAGCTGGGTGGCACTGCTGGAAGAAGATCAAACTTAAAACTGAAAGAAGGTGGAGATCTAAAGTGCAATACAAACAACTAATAAATGTTATTCAATACAGCAAGGGTCCCATCTATCCTGGTTAGTGAAGTGGTCTCTGAAATCAAATAGTCTGGCTTAGGATGAGTTTTTGTGGGAGTTTTATAATGCACTGCAAAGAGAACGAAGGTTTTTGTGTTCTGAAACTACTCAACAGATGAGAACAGCACCTAAAGAAGATCACGGGACCTAGGCAAAACTATTGGACTGATCTGGAACCTGCTCTTGTCGGCAGTGCTGCTCCAGCTCCACCACACGGGCTGTCCCACGCCACTGAACCTCCCGTCCCTTCCCACGTTCATTTCTGCCCCAGGGAACTCCCAACAAACACACACCAGCTGCTGCTCCCTCTGCAGAGCTCCCTCACACCCTTTCACCAGTGACCAGCCCTGGGGGAGGTTACAGGGAGGGGAATCATTCTGAGAATGAAACATACCTATGGTAATATTTTCAACACAAAAGAAGGACCAAAACTCACCTGTCGTTAAGTGTATCAGAAATCAGTATGTAAAAGATTCCATTTTCAAACAATTCTGAAAGACTGCTCTCAACAAAGCATCACTTCAAAAGACTCTTCTTCTACTTCAAGCCTAAATATACCAGTAATAACTGAACAACTGACACCACTTAAACAAGACCTTGAAATCCAGAAAAGAAAGCAGCTGTTCAGTCCCAATAATTCAGCAACTTAATTATTGTAACATTATGAAGTTCAATGTAATTGTAAAATTACATCATTTCCTGTAACTTTTAACACTCTCCTACAGACTAAAATGTTTTTGAGAGGCAAGTATCTAGTACAATCAGCATATGGTCAGTAAAAGCAGGACAGCTCATCTCAGGGCCAGTGTGCTTTGGCTCCACAGACAATGCATGCCACTAATTTTCAGTTCTGTTCTGTCTTCACAGAATATAGAAGGAATAATCATGGGATCCATGAGGAACAATGAAGCAACGAGCTGCCTCCACAGCAACAATCACGGCTGGTCACTTGAACGGGTCACAGACTTGTTCAGTGACATCAAATCTCCCCAGGGCCCTGTTACACAGACCACAAGATTTTGCTGCAGTATGTTCCCCACAGCTGTTAATGGAGTCAGTGCAGAGCACGTGGCAGGAAGGATGCCTTTGGTTGGTAGATAAAAGACAAGGAGAGAAATGGATTCTCTCCCTGCATGTGTTTGGGGTTTGTTTTGTTTTAAGGCCATTTGGTGGCTTACTCAAATCCTCAAACCCTTCTGTTGTGACAGGAGGCAACACTGGAGAGAACTACTCCTGGTTACAAACAACACAGCCTAATTTAAACTAAACTGAAAAAATCCCAATCTGTCCTCTGCTAAGGAGGTTTGTGCTTTTTTCCACACTTTTTTCTCCTCTGCTTGTGAAATATTGGTTTGGTTTTATGTATTTAGTATTCCAATATTTACCTCATTTATCTTCAAGGCTATTTTCCCTTATTTTGTTTTTGTTTGTTTGCTCTTTTTTCCCCTGCCAGTTTTATTTAGTAAATAACAGCAGCCACCAGCAGACTCAAAGCTTAAGGAAGGGCCAGTGCCTGAAGTCCTACAGAAAGCTTGTTAGCCACAGACCCCAGCCCGGGCAGGGGCAGCCGCTGGCAGCACCGGGTTCTGCAGAGCCTCAGGGTTTGCCAGGGCAGCACTTGGGCATCCTGGAGGTGCCCATGGCTGAAGCACCTGGAGTGCTTCCATCCTTCTTCCCACAACAGGAAGGAAAGAAAATATTACTATTGCCTTCTACCCATTCTAATGAAACTTTTCCTAATGCACTCAGGGGCACTGCCCCCCCAGCCTGGGAGAGCTGTCCCAGGGCTCTGCAGTCCTGCACTGTGCTCCTCCTCTAAAGACCTGCTGCCCAGGAGTTGTTATGATGAACTTCACACATCGAAACCATCTGCCCTGAATTAACTTTGTTTTGTTCCTGCAGTGTGGGAGTGTCTCTTACAAGTGTTAGACAATCAGAAAGGCTTTACAAAAGATCCAGCCCCACCACTATCACACTGGCAAGTCCTGGTCTGACTCCAAAAGCTGTGCTGAAAATCCTCAGTGTCTTGGTTAGTGTTTGATCACGGTACTCAGTCCTCTCACAGGGAGAAGTGCCACACAGTGAAGCTGGAGCTCTGCTGCAGTGAGCTGGTTGACTCCTACCCTTGATTTCAAAATACACGATTGATAATATGAAGAAATCAGTGCTCCTTTCCTACGGCCTCCCCTTCAAAGCACACCATGGAAGGTCTGGCAGATCAGAGGAGGGCCCTGGAGGGCCCAGGGGAGGGCACATCTGGAGTGCTTTGAACTGCTGCCCTCGCTGCTGTTCTCCTTAGGAAAGAGCTTCTGAAAGCTGCCTTTACTAAACACAGCACCTCACTGGTGGCTGCAAAGTGCCAGACTGTGCCATGTTGGAGTCCCCAGTGGAATGGTCTTATCCTGCTAGCCTGGAAAAGCAGAGGGACCTTGCTTAAAGTAGTAAAACCTATTGGGAAGGAGAAAATAAGGGAAAACCAACACAAACACACTCAGCTGGAACTCAGGAGGACTGGGTGTAATTCTGAGCAATGTTGTATGTGTGACATCAGTTACCTGATTTTGGGGACCTCAAAATTCTCTCTAAACTGAATACAGCAATACCTGTTATTTTTCTTAGAGGATTAAGGTGGCAGAAAAAAACATACAGCTAAGACAGTGCTTTGTGACTGCATTTACAAGACAGCACATGACAAACTGCCTCTATAGTGTGGCAGTGAGTTATGTATTGTAATAGGCAAACCACATTATTAGCATGGCTCTTTTACATATGAATAAATCAGTAGCTCTTAAAAAATGCTTTCCAATGAATCCAGAGTTCAAAATAAACTTTAAAGCAGGCCCTTTAAAAAGTTTGGTTTCTTATACCAGAAGTATTAGAAGTGCTTTATTTTGAATCCCCTAGTAGTAAAGCATAATGTGCTCTGCATGAGGGCTCTTAGCCCTTAATCATGCCTGCTACAAGGATAATTTTTCTACAGAACTAATGAGAAGGGCAGCTGAAAAGTAACTACTGAAATCAATGCAAGAGCTAAGAAATTCTCACGGTGGAAAAGAGTAACACTGGATTTCTGGGAGTGTATAAAAAATAAAACACTGTCATTTACCAAAGTCTTTCAGTCTCACTGTACCACTGCAGAGAGAGCACAAGCCCAGACATTTCTGTACTAGGTTGATTTTAGAGGCAGCAATTTCACACGAACAAGGCGAGAGACCGGACTGGGTATCTGTGTGTATGCACACACCCCCTCCCCTCAGTACTGCCTCAGTAAGCAGGTCTGTCTTGTGCCAAAAATCCCTGGGATATGCAGGATGACAGTATTCTCCTCCCACTTGAGTGAGATAATCAGCTCATTAAATCCTAACATGAAGGTTATTTTATTATGAAGTGACAGATGTAAAGATTTACTTCTCCATTCTTCACCTGCCTTCTCCCTTCTGCTGATTCCTTTGTATTTGTTAATGGTCTTTCTGCTGTTATATAATCCTGTCAAGAGGGTAAGAATACCTCTCAGGACTGCTCATTTGGTCTAAATCATTCAGCCTGTACTGGTGACAAGGGAAGGTGTACATGCCACGGCTGATGCAGAGAAGGAGTTCTGTCCTATACTCCAGTAATTGTCACTGCATGATAACAAAGTGTAAGATTTAATAAGGTCATAAAATGGAATGGCAGGAGCTGGTGTGAAAGGTATTTTTTTTCATTAACATTCAGAAAATCTGGATTCAGTGGGACAATAAATTACAGCAATTGAGCAGAAATGACCCATTTGTTTATTCAACACTTTCCAGCAAACCAGTGAAAGAAACAGGGCTGGGAGCACCTCTGGCACCACCACAGCAGAAGTACCTTCAGTGGCATTCGGGCTGTTACTCCCTGTGCCACCAAGCTGCCTCTGGGGATTTCAAAAACTAGAGTCATACCCTGTACTAAGACAACCGAGTCTCTGCAACTAGTTTTCAATTAAATTCATGTAGTGCAACCAAATATTTCTATAAAAGGTGATGTGCACCTGCTCTAAAGCACTGAGCACAGACTATTGACTGCTGCATTACAGTAAGTTCCAATGCAGATGCCTAAATCAGTGACTGGGGTTTGACTCCAGCCCTACGACTTGCTGAAGATTAAACCATACAGAAGTACTCAGCAGATACCTGAGTCTCTGATTTGTTACACTCTGCAAGGACCAAAGCAGTTGGTCAAACTGAAAAGTGGGAGATCCAACACTGCTGAAAAGCAGCTCCAACAACTCAGTGCTTTTCAGGGAGGTAGGAGATCCCCCTTTGCTGCTCAGCTGACTGTCCATTGATACCAAAGAACTAACCTTTAAAACTAAGGAAATCACTTCAGCTTCCCTGATATATGAACGAGTTAAAGATAACATTGAAGAATCTATTATCAAGTAAGATACCCTTCTACCTGGACACATTTCTCCTTTGTGCATATTTCAGGGGGTGTTGCTGCTTCTATCTTTGCTATTGTTTTAACTATTCTTGAATAATATTTGCATAAATATTGGGGTCTGTTGATAGAAAAGTGGAACTGAAAGGAGAAATACAAATTAAAATGTAATTTGATATCATGCTTCTTGTGGTAAAGTAAAATTATAAAAAGAAAATTGTCATTTAAATAAAATATGAATGGTAAAATCTGATTCTATATAACAGCATATACAGATGGGTATACATGACATAAGCTGTGGAGCTCCCATAGAGGAGGAAGACAGTTTTATACTGAAGTTACAGATCTGGAAATAATGAAGATCAAATAAATTCCCAAATCTATAATACTTGGAATAGCCACTTCCCTTGGACTGTCTTTTCTTATCTTTTATATATAAGACTATACTATTTCTGTAATGCAGACAGAGCTACTCTAGAAAGAGAAGCCCACTAGGAAATGTGCCATTTTCATCCACACAATCATACCATTACTTCCTTCCTCCTGTTCCCTCTATTTCCCTGACCAGTCAGGTATTATCTTCCCTGATCAGCTCTGCTCTGATTTTACCTCTTCCTCCAAAGCAAACTTCTCTCAAGAACTGCAAATGCTCAGTCTTTCCTGTCTACTGAGGATATGTTCAGAGGGGTCACACTCCCTTAAAACAAACTAAAAACAAAAAACATTTTACATTTTCCCCCCAGCATTCCCTTCCACACACAGACATTCTTCCCCTTAAAGCACTCACAACTAGGCTGCTGTAACTCCCTTTATTTTATCCTATCACATCATCAAAGCTACATGCAGCTCCTGGAGCAACTCACAACCAGAAAGATTCAAGCACGCCTTAAAACCACCCTCACTTTTCCCACTGCATGAAAATACAGCTTTCCCTAACACCCCATGAGGTCCATATTCCAACCCTTCCAAAAGCACAGCATCCAGATCTTTCCCCACAAGACACATACAGCTGGAAAAATATAAGAACAGTTGCCACCACTCTCGTGAGTAATGGGAGTTGCTGGGACACACATCTTTTGAAAAACTCTGACTTTTTAAAGGTGCTAATTAGAAGCTGAGGTCTTTTGAGAAATGTCATAGTAGTTGTGGGTGATGGATACTTTTGAAAGTAGGATTCTCAGGTTCTTTATCCCCATTTTATATATGTGCAGCTATATTTTCCCCCTCATTACCTGGAAACATTTGGTTTTGTTTCTTAGAAGCTTGCCTGCATCTAGCAATTATTTACTACTCATTATGACAATCTGCTTATTGCAGCCCTCTACAAACGCCTCACATTCAGGGAACTGGGAGTGAGTAGGAAACAAGCAACAGAGATCTTGGTTTTATGAAAACACCAATAATATTAAAATTCAATGGAAGAAAACGTCCATTAAGCTTAGGCTGGATTTACAAACTTCTCAAGGAAGCAACAGTTATCCTTTAAAGGATGTGTTATGATCAAACTAATTTATGGGGCTGTAATAGAATGGTGGAACCTTGGTACTTAATGTTAATGGGGAAAAATAACTTCACAGCTTTGCTGCATACAAATTCAATGGAAAGTTGAATTAGGAAAAGGTACCGTGATTTCTTTCCTTGCATTTAGTCCTTCACTAATTACTTTTTAATAGTCTTTGCCATCTAATATACTTGGAGAAAGATCTTTGCAAATAGCAGCCTCATCAAAACCCTGCAATCCAGTTTACAGAGATTTCAGATGGGACAAAAAAAAATAAAAACTTGGTCTTTAAAAAATGCATTTCCACCCTCGATACTCCTTGAAAAACAAGTTACACACTGAACCCACTGCCACTTCCCTGAGCAGGTGAAGAAACCATTATAAAATACCCTAGACAAGCATGCCCCTCTGTCATCCACGCTTGTTTTAATCCCACAGTACAGGGTGCTGTTCTGCATGCAAAAAGGCAATGAGGCAGGCAAAGGTCATCTCTAGGACACCCTGGAATGGGGGGTGCCCGTGCCGAAGCCTAACCTCGGGCTAGCTGAAATTGAAAATTTTGGTGAAATTAATAACTCAACATGAGACCAGACCATAATGCTGTCTGTCCCCTGCAGGGCTGAAAATGGCTTTTGACATTAATAAAACAAGGGGGAGGGTGTTACCTGTGCAGACACACAGAGAAGCAAACCACTCAGCTGTGGGGATGCCTCTGAAGTGTGGGAGGTGGGGAACAAACAGACCCCAACCCAATGCCCCTCCTTGACTACCTGACAAGCCAAGTGAATGCTCCTGCTGACTGTGGATAAGTTGCAGAAGGAAGCTAATAACTCCTTCCATTCCTCCCAATACTTTCAGGCTATTTATTTTTTTTTACTAACAAGGGGAATTGCTTCATTATCCTCAATATTATTCATACAGCACCAGAAATTTTCTGAGGTGTTTTACAGAGCAGTTTAAAAACAACCCCTGCTCCCAGGGCTAAAGAGTTTACAGTCTAATTTACGTGTGCAGCTCTAGGTCAGAGGCACAAACAGCATCTATGGAGATGGGTGAGGAAACACAAAGATTAGAGTCATCACATCACAGAGTTAATTTGCTGTTCTTATGTGCAAAGCTAGGTGCAATGTTTGGCTGAACTGGTGGTGTTATCTAGACACAACAGGCAGATCTCTCTTCTTTGAAAGAGGTGAGGAAGGTAAGGGCAACTGGAGGGGAAGAGAGATGAGGAATCTTTTAATAAAAAACATGAAGAAATCAAATAATACTGCAATATTAAGATGACAGCAATTCTAATCCAGCTAACACTTGCAAAATCTGTAGGTTTACCTGGAGTCCTTTGTCCAGTGAGAGAGCTCAAATGATACAGTGGACAGACATCAGCAAGGACAGACTTCTGGTAAGCAAGAGCAAAACTGAAACAGGTTTTCTTTTTTAAAGTGAAGAAAGAAAAGAAAATGAGAAACAAAGGAAATACTAAAATAACTCATAGTGAATGTTAGAAGACTGTGATAGAGCTAAAGATCCAGCCACTGGAGCAAATGTAAGAAGCCAGGAAAGAACTCAATGAGAAACTACTGCAGAGACAGGAGGAGGAAGTCACTGGCATTCCATTATTTTTCTTCTGGAAGAAATCTGTGGGCATATCTACCATGTCTTGCACTGGTCAGACTGGTCCCAGAGCTGTGCACAGCTATGCCTGCACTAACACACCCTGTTTCTACTGCAACTGTCTCTCAGAACTGTCTGGATTACACTCACAAAACTCCAGGCTGTGGATATGTGGAAGTAATTTATCTGAGCTTTTTCCACAGCACAAGCAGAGGCCACGCTCTCGTTACAGACAGCAAAGGGTCTGGTGCCTTCCAGACACTCCACTGGGGTCTGTGGGTTCCATGGTATGGAGCAGCCTGTTGCCTTCGTTGGCACAGTATCTGTGCATGGTCTCTGAAGCTTCACTCATTATTCTATTAGACTTTAACAGTATTCATAGGTTGTTTAGGATTAATGAGGCAAAAGTCCTCAATCAAGAAGCAATTTAAGAGTACATTGCTAATTCCACAGAGTTCTGTAAATGAACTAATTCAATACTAGTTGACCTTTTTATTTTGGGGGATGATTTGTGTTTATATTTTCCCTGAGCAGTGCCCTTAAGCAGTGACAATTTGGAAGGGCATTTCTGGCCCAATGACTGAAATCAATCATGTTACAAATAAGATGAACACAAAAGTCAGGAGCAATACTCTTAAAATGTCCTGGCTTGCAGCCCAGTAGCGTGAGGACTACAGCAGTGTCTATCTGGATAAGTAAAGGAACACAGTTCCTTCAGATGAGCAGAATGAAAGGCAGAACAACCTAAATGACTAATTTCTAGGTCATAATGTGGTGTGTCAGGAATGATCTGCAGTGGTTCTTCTCTGCTTACTGTTGAAGTTTCTGTCTTACTGCATTAGCTGGCAGAAGTGGGCAGCAGTCGGACCCTGGCAATGGCAAGAGCATCAGACAGGCACGCTGCTCTGAAAGCAGAGAGCTTCCCAAAGCTGCTTTTGTCATTGTACTGCATTACCACATGACACTATCTGCAACTGGATAGACCAGGGATTGTGGTCCCTAACTTACCCTAAGTTACATTATTATCATTTGTGCCACACTGGTAGCGTTTGGGGGTTCTGCAGCTCATTACATTATCTGTTACAGTAAGGACAGAATCCTGGAGGGACATCTGGGGACACATCCTGACTAGAACTCAGCAGATGTCTTTTTACAAATAACAAGATAAATACTTTATCTATAAACTTCACACTACAACTACATAATACCATTTTAAAAAAAAGACGAAGCAATTAATACTGTGAGTTGGACTGAAATAATGGTTAGATTTGGGGAAACCTCCTTGCTTCATCCGAGCTCTGTGAGGCTTGGTCACAGGTAAGGTATTGCCAGCCCAGTACTGACATCCCCAGCAGCATATTCACCCTCACATGAAGGTGAGAAGGACAGAAAAGAACAAAAAAAAAAAACCCCAGAAAGACATGTTAAGAAGCTTAGAGAAGCAACAGGTTTGTCTAATCAGAAATGACTCTCTTATTCTCTGTGTTTCTCACTGTAATTAAGATAGGATCTGCTGAAATAATGGCAATGGAAACCAGAGTTAGTTTCCAAGAATAGAAGCAGATTACTGCTTTGTTCACATTTAGTTACGATACTTACAACAGTGGTGAGCTTGTGAATTAACAAACACAGTTAGGGCTTCTTTCTTTATTCTTGTTTTAATATGATAAACCTTTACAAATACTCATTATTCTGTTAGCAGAAGGTTGCTAATTTTACTCTAAGTTAATGTTGTGATGTAGATTGTGTTTTATAATGCAACTGAGCTCGCTTCCTCTGTCCCTCCTCTATGCACTGATTTCAACAGCCTTTGTGGATAATGACATTCCAGTAAGACAGTGAGATCTTGCAATTGAAGATGTGCACTTCTCCTTACTGAAAAACATTTATGATTGTGTCTTCACCTGCCATTTAGCAACCAGAAAGCCAAAGCTCGAATAGGGGGTTCTGCTCTGCACACCTAACACCTTCTCAGGTTTTGTACCAGTGCAAGCAGCTGCAGAGGCTGGTGGCTGGTGTCAGACACGGAGGAGAACCAGGAGGGTCTATCAGCAGTTCAGTCCCACTTCTGTGGTGCTTTATACGAGTGGTTTTCACCTCACATTTCTAATTTGTGGCATACATGACCGTGTGGTGTTGTCAGTCAGCCTGCAAGTGGTAACTGGTGAAGACATTGCACCTTAATGGCTTGCAACAGCCCTTCCTGAAAGCAAGATTAGGTGGCACCTTCTAGCCCCAAGAGCTTATTACTAACAGGGAGTGAAGGAAGGAGAAAAGGTAGGGCCAAAACTCTTAAGAAATTCCAAGTGTAATCACATATCACCTTTGTAATGTAAAATTTGCTTTGGAAATGCTAGTTTTGTATAAACTCAGTGGTAAATAAAAAAGTAAAAGTAACATGTACCCTATTAACTCATGATGAATCTTGGAAATGCTGGAACAAAACCACTACAGGATAAGCAGCTCACTTAAGTGAAGTTTCTTAGTTGCCAAGACAGTTGCTCCAATCAATAATACTATAGTTTCTAGCTGGATCAAAGCCATACTTCCCACAATGCCTCTATGAGAGGTGTGATCAATTTGGCTGAGTGCAGTGAGGAATGTGAGAAAAGGGAGAGCAGAGCTGCAGGGAGGTCTGAGTGGGTGAAGATGTGTAGAGGGGAGGGAGCAGAGAACAGAGCACAGGGGTTTCCTTACTGTTAAAGGACAGGGCTGATCAAGAAAATAGAAAGCAAAATGCTGTAGCAACACCTTACAGATGTTGAAAAACAAAGCAGTGCCCTGCCTTGTGGAAGAGACGTAAACCTAAAGATAAAACATAGGGTTGGTTCTTTATAGATCACCCAATCTTGTAAATTATCTCTGTCTTCCCCAAAAAATACCCTTAAATATCTGACGTACATTGTTGATGTGTTTTTTATAACAGAAAGAGCAATATCTGAACACTAAGCAGTAACTGTTTCACTCAACTGTCTAAGAAAGAAAAAAACCATCTCCTAAAGACATACCATCTACTGGATGAGTCAACAAGGGCACGAGACTCAATGACAAGCACTTTCCCAGGAACGTTACCCATAAATTATATCTTAAATTGCATGTAAAATCCCATGACAAATTAAAGTTTAAGCACCCAAATAGCTGTGGTAGGCAATACAAACACTCTGGCAGTCTGTCTGCTGGTAACAACTCAAGATCAGAGCCAAGGCAACCCTAGATACACACATGGCCAGTAGGTATTTCTCAAACTTTCCTTCTTTCCCCCACCTCCAAGAGTGCACCCTGATGTCAGCCAGACCTCTTCACTCCTGCTGCAAGTGAAAGCAGGGAAATTCTAGAGCTGAGATGGCTACTCTGACAGTCTCAGATTAAATTGAACAGAATTCCACAGGAAAAGGAAGAGAACCTTGTGTAAAATGTCAAACAAGAAAATAGATTTTCAGGAAGCTCAAAGTACAGCAATCATACTACAGAATAATACTGTTCTTCCCAGTAAGTGGCTAAGTGTAGTTGACTTTTATGTATTTCTTGCCTTGTGAATATTTTCCAATGTTTAGGCTGAAAAATACAGTCTGTATTCAGTCCATGGAATTCAATAGATGACAAAACATTTTTCAGTTGAAAGGAGATTTTAAAGCTATTAACTGTATTTTTCTCTCTTTTTACAAGACAAAATACATTTAACATCATGCTTCACAGCCTAAGTAATTGTGGGCTGGAACAGGAAGAATTTTGGCCTATCCCATTATGCACATTTACTCAGCTGGACAAGTCTGTAAGAGCCACATGAAAAAAATACAGAGGAACTGGGACTCAGACTACATTATTTCTAATTCCAGTTCAGCTACAGAACAGGCGAGTGACTTGAGCAACTTTCTTCTAAAAGAGGGAACTTTTTCCTGCATCACAAAAGTTTAAAAATCCAAGACAGTTATTTTACCTCATGTCATATAGATAAAAGAGTAACTATACATCCCTCCTTTGATGCAAAGCTTAAATTAGGTTAAATGCATTTATTACTTCAGAACTTTTCTGATCATTCATCAAGCTCAGGAACTAAAGAAAGTTTAAATGAATACTTTTTATACACTTGCTCATAGTTATGTTCTTTGGGAAGCCTTTATTAGACTTAACTTGAGTAAGAGCCTCTTGCAATGCACAGTCACTCCACATCACTGCAGCCTTGACTTCTGTAATGAAGCAGACACTTCTCCTTCTGCTTTCATTCTACGTTCTTGCTTTAATTAGACACATTGTCTGTTATGAAACCTTGTCATGTTGTCACAAGTGGCTTCTATATTGAACTTTGCCTTCTCAAGATAGCTTTATCATTCATAAATATTTCAATGAGAACCAAAGACTGGTTATGAAAGATTGATTTCTTACAGTTCACTGACCCTTCCTTCGAGGCCTTTTATTAAAATGAGAGTAAACCCATCCTAGAAATCTGAGCATTAATTGTTAATATTACAGGCTACTGAAACAGAGAGTCCTCAAGGAAAAGAGATGCACTGCTGGCTTAAAGTGATACATCATTCTGGAAATTAAATGTTTAAATATGATCATTTTCACATTTGGAACCAAACAGGTCTTTAATGGACTTTACATCAAATCAGGCAGGTTGAGTGCTTTGGAGGCCTCTTGTCAAAACTTGGATTGAAAAATGAACAGCAATCAGATGTTTGGGCAGGAAGGAGATGGGCTGAGGCATCAGCTGCTGCCTGCTGTGCTGTCCAGATACCTCAGTTAACCACACCACTGGAAAACTGCCTTTGAATCAGCCAGAGACACAAGTCTGGAACTGGAAGCAGTGCAGGTAGATCCTCTAAGATCTTTGACAGTTGTTTCTGTTCTTATCTGGTGCCTCATGCATTTCAGCATTTTAAGTAGCTGCAACTTGACCAAGGGAGCATGGGTGAAATTATTTCCAGATGGAAATTTACAGCAGAGAAAAGATATTAAAAAAAGGGAGGAGAAAGGGAGGCCAACAGGAGGCTCTCAGTTCTGTAAACATCTCAGACCCAGGGTGCTGTCTCTCAAGCTCCACTAGCCATACAGGTGATGCTACATAAACAACTAAGCATTTAGCTGATCAGAAGCACTATGGCAGCAAAGTCTGCCTCTGTTCTCCACATCAATAACATCTTGATAACATCCTGCTTCTATTTTTCCAGGATATTTTCTTTTTGCAAGAAAACCTCTGCTATCATCCTAGGAATATGCACATACCTCAAGGACAATCCTCAGCAACATATTTACTCAAATGTTTTCTTCTAGGTATATTTCTGATCTGTTGGGACATATTTAGGATAATCAACTGATATCTCTTTTTATTTCATATCAATAAACACAACTAGGAGTTTCACTATGGGCATTTAGTGTTTCATTTATAATTTGTGTGCCACATCCAAGGAGGATACATGAACTACCAATTAATCTGATATTACTCTGTTCCTCAACACAGTATTTCATCATTGTAGGGACAACTGCTAATTTACATAAAAATGCTATCAAGACCCTAAATCCAAATGATCAATTACTTCTGAACCTTCCTTGTTAAGTGGGGTTAGAGAAAGATAGGGACATAATTACCAGTTTAAATGTCCTTTATTTACTTAAAGGCATACTTTAATGCAATTCTGTCAAGAACACAGACCTGTCCTTGTACTCAGTCTTTTCTGCTGTAGGTATGCCAGATGGCTTGACAGCCATTTGGGAAGCTTTCCATGCCAGTGTGCTCACCTGCACGAACTAAAGACAGCAGGGGTGACAATTTTCTGCCCACTTTCACCTTTAAAAAGCACTGACTGTCAACCACCCAGTTCAAGACAGGATGCCAAGGAATTAGGGGAAAGAGCTTCCAGGTGCTTTGTACCTGGACCACAGGTGCTTCCTTGTCAGCAAGTAGAAAAATTCATAAATCAAATGAAGAATAGTGGGCAAGAAATTCTGCTTCTGTTCTAATCCTAATCTACCCTATGGCAGAAAAAAACAACCAAACAAACAAAAAACACCACAAAAACTCAAAACACAAAAATCTCTCCACACTACATTTATAGTTGCCTATCATAAATATTAGTTAATTGAACTTTGCTAACCTGGAAAGCAGGGCCACCAGATGAATGATCCAAGAGTTACAGTGCTAATTTGAGACCTCAATAATTTATTTTCACATCCTTGCTCCCTCTTGTTTTATGGTTGTTTTATTAACTCCTAAGCAAGTTACATGGCCTTTCATTAGCTCTGAAAAACAGGAGCATCACAGGTGAGCTTCCAAGATAAACACTTTAAATAATACAGGCATTCAGGGTTGTTCAGAGTATGTCTTATCAAGGGCCATTTAAATATCTTAGACAGATAGTTACTACACACATCTTTACAGACAGTGATCTTAAACAGGAAGATACTAAACTGAGTTGCCAAAGGTCACACAGAAGTATCTGTTATAAATAGCACAGAACCTCATTCTCCTGAATCCCATCCCTTTGCAAAAATAAGTAAAACAGCACACATATTGGGGGCAGAAGTGGAAAAAAGAAAAAAATCCACAAAACAAAACCAAATGCTAATTTTATGGTAAAAAATACACAGTATCATACTTCTCACAATTTTTAGAAGTGTCTCTTAATTACATAGTGCAGTTGCAAGCTACAGAAGATCAGGGAAAAAATCAGATAACCTCCTGGTAAATTCCAGGGTTCTCAGCAGGTGCTGTTTCATCATTTCAGCCCCAGTTCAGATACTGCTGCAAGACCTCTGGAACCAATGCACTCAGCATTTTCCAATATTGCAATTAATCCAACTGAGTGAACTTCAGAAGGTGTGCTAAATGGTAATGACTTGGGTCATTAACTCTAACAATGTCAGTGTGTCCGCACCATGTATTTACTATAATTAGCATGCCTATTTAGTACACTACACACAAAGAAAAGTATTTCAATCCACAATCCTGAAAAATATCAGTGATTCAAGGTCAGATGCTGACCTGTATGCTTTCTTCCAGACATGAAGAAAATAATTCTTCTAAACCACATACTAGTCTACCTCCTTTTGGAGAAGTCAAGAAAAGAAGCAGAGCTGCAGAAAACAGACTACCAGGAAGTTAAAGAGGGTATTTGTTAAAAGCAATATCAAAAACTTGAGAAGCATCATCTGAAGACCTCTCTATTGCAGGTGCACACTGCATTCCCTGAAGGGCTGTGCACATTCAACCCTCCCCTCCACCCCTGTTTTTAAAAAGGCTGCTTAGCATTAAGTCCCTTCACTGCAGTAAGAGTACAGGTAGCAAATCATCTCTATTGTCAGAGCTTAACCTCGAAGGCACTGCAGGCCTTTATGGCCAGGAAAGCCAGGTATAGAGAAGGAAATGACCCTTACAATGATATCTATATATGAGTAGATCTTTTTTCTCTGACATGGAGCAATTTGAAGGAGTATCACACTCAGGCTGAACTACTAGGACTAGCAGTAGACAGGTCACAGAGAGAGGACAGGAGAAGAGCACTACTATAAAGAACCCTGAAGTGGACAGCAGAGGTTATAGATTATTACCTTCCTCCTGGTTGGTTGATAATGGTATCTAGGTGAATATACTACACACATTACCCTGTGTGACCAACCCAGCACCTACACCCTGGGACATCAAGCCCATACCTTCTTGTATAAATATCAACTATCCATAACTTACAAATATTCTTTCAATTACAATTTGTCAGTGTTGTCATGTTCTAGCATCTCCCATTTGCCTGTCAGCAATCCCCAAATGCCCTGCTGTTCAGAGCTCTTCCCTTCTCTTAGTTTCCAAAATATATGGTGGCTGAACACATGGAACAAACCCGGGGTATTGTGGGTGAAGATTCAGAGTTATTTCCCTGCACAGGAAAGTGCTATGATGCTACAGAATGAGCACACCACCAAGAACACAACTCCCAGTGTGGTCATTTAGTGCCTGGAACTGAGTCAGACACGCTGTGAGTGGCCACGTCCCCTCCAGATGCAGCTCAGCTGGCAGGAGCTCGCTGCTGGCCTGGCCCAAAGCATTCCACAGCTCTCTTGTCAGCAGGGGAACAAATTGCATCTGCTTCTCTCTGCTGTTGACTTTAAGGTGGCTGCAGATTATTGTTTAAACTTAAATTCTCTTCTCCCTGCAAGTACATTTGAGCAGATCCACGCCCACTTTGGGTCTGAATTTGCAAGGACCTCTGGCACTGTAAAACATTTTATGGATGCCATGACAAATCAAACAGGATTCCCTCAAGCCACCTATGAAGACAACTAGCAACTGTTGAGCAGATATCACACTTTCATAGTCTCAAAAGTTTGCTGTGTTTTCTTTGTGACTTTAAATGTGTATTAGTTTAAAATGTGTAAAGTTCATTTAAAATTAAAAAAAAAATAACTAGACTTGGGTTAAGTTAAAGAAAAGGCAATAAACTCCTGACTGCCCGAGAGCCTTGCTGCAGTGGCTGCAAATGAATGGACAAGATCTGTTCAAAGAAAAAATGCATCAAGACCCATTATTCACAAATTAATTGACCACAAGCCACAAATCACCTATGACAGGTTTACATACATCAGCAAGTGGACAAGATTTTAGCTGGTGACTAACACAATAATCCTGTGAAGAGCCCCTGACCAAATCCTCTCTCTGCTCTGGGTTCTTGTATGTTGCCCACTGATGAGCTTGTTGCACAGACTGAAGAAAAGCAACATAAAACAGGCTGAGGGATGTTTATTTTTTCTTTCCCAAAGTAACAAGTAGTTGACATCCATTTAAATATTCAACAGTGTAAGTGTTCTGCCATTTAGTCTCATCACGTTGCTACACTGTGGAAAAACTGGCTCAGTTCACCTCCTAGATTTCCCAGCAGAAATAACACAAGTCTGGTGTGAATGGAACATTTGTGATAAGCAAACTTCCTCCTGCTGTTCACGAACTGAGACCTGATCACAGTCAGCAAGGCACAGCCTCTTCCTCCTCCTCCCCCTCATCATCATCATCATCATCATCCTCCTCCTCCCACAGGGCTGGTGCTGCTGGGCTTGTGCAGAGATCCAAAGCTTCATGGCTGCACCCTGGATCTCTCATTTCCTAAACTCTGCCCCTCACAGCTCCTAAGAAACACCCGAGGAACACCCGTTATGTTCGACTTGCCACCACAAGTTGGACTGAGGTGTGGGGCAGTATGTCACCAGTACCTAGCATGAAACTAAGACCTGCCAAATCTGGCATTCAAAGTATCCAAATCTAAAGCCTGCCCCTAATCAGTCCTACATCAATCCTTTTGGCCTTAAACTGGGAAAAGAAAATCAGAAAAGAAAATTCACAGTTGATTGAGGTAACTATAAGGATAAAGGAGAAAGCAGCAGCTGGAAGGGAGCACGTAAAGGATTTCCTCTGTATTTTAGAGATCCTATCTGTGTGAGTCTCCCCCCACAATTCAGTCTAAAATATTGCCCACTGTCCTGCAGAGTCAGATGAGTCCCCTCTATCTCTGTGCCTTCCCTGTCCTTGTATTTTCCTCTAGGTGAACTGAGTAAACAATCTAGGAACAGGCTCAGCTTTGCAGAGTCTGTCTTCCTCCTCACAGTGCAGGCTCTGGGGCCAGCCTGAGGCAGTGCTGCTGGACACCCAGCCAGTGCCAACAACATTAACATGAACTTTTTCCTTTTTCCCTTCATTTTTTTTTTTTTTTTTAAACAAAGTACCCCATTGAAATTCAATATACATTTTAGTGAGGCACTCTGATGCTGGGTGACCTTTGTGTGACATTTTCTTTGTGTATGTGCACCAGGAGAGACCAATTCACCCTTTAACAACTCAGTAATGCAGCACCAGGCCGTGGGGGGATGACCACAGTGCTGATTCCTGAGATACTGGAAGGCTCCTTCAACCAAAGCACTGAAACTGAGAAGTGAAGTGCATAACTACAAGGTTTGTTGATTACTTGTTACTGCATGAGCATAATTCTATCCTGAGAGAACTCCACAAAGTCCCTGTGTTTGTGGTATCACGTCACAAATGGGTCAATAGTTGGATAAGTTCTTCTGGATTCTTGGTTTCTAAAATATTAAGATAATCAGAAAAAATAGACCTTTAAAGCAAGCTCTCAGTCTGTTTGGGTTTTTAAAGTGTTTTTCAAAGTAGAATTATTTGCTTCAGAGACATTAAATCCACCAGTGGAAAATCTCATGAGTTACCACATTGTGAACATCTGACCTCCAACACTGGGAAATAATGAAAAATTGATGGATCCAGATGTGCCAGTCCTGCAATGGACAGATGTTCATTTTACACACCATTTAGAAATCCCCAATGCATTTGACTACATGATGATAAAATTACTACATAATAGGAAGAAATGGAATAGTGCTGAGAAAATGAAATCTGTGCTTTCCCAGTATATGAAAATACACCCAGAGACAGGCATGCAGTAGAATACACTAAGAACACATCACATTATGGCAGCAGCTTTCAAACAGAGATTTCTAATAGGACAACTGGAAATTGCCACTGTTAGGGAAAACCCTAACAACCTCATCCAGTCATACCTAAAGACTCCAGCATAAAATAAGGGAGAAGTAATTTGAAGAAACACAAAACATGCTCAAAACTCTTCCCTCCATTAGATATTTGACCAGCCTGAATCTATTCTTCTGCCATTAACCAACATCTGTCTTTTATTCTCCTCTTGCTTCTGGAGCTCTTCTGTCTTCTGGAGATTATTTTTTCTTCTATCATCTTGTTCAACATGGCACTTACCCTTTAACAAGATACAGATAAAACTGTCCCTTGCCCATCTGTGCTTGTCATGCCCAGAGAGGGTTTTGCTACACCACAGCCCCAGCGAATGCCCCGGGATTTGGAAGAGACCTGTCAGGAGCCTGACGTCATCTGGGTCTGCACACAGAACAGACCCCTGGGCAGAGGGGCGATGGGAGCAGCTGCTGCCTTGCACAGTCCCACGTTTCAACCTTTTAAACGAGGTACTGAATGCTGGTAGCTTATTATGGGCTACCACTGCAGACAGGGACAGCTTTCATTTCAGTGTTGCTGTAGGGTCTGGTCTGGAGACTGCACACCCTGCACAAGCTTTATGTGCCAGCTGGGGGGACCAACCCAACTATCCAGTGACTGCTGCTGCACCCGGGATCCCTCACTCCCTTCCACTTACCTCTGCAGCCAGCACCACCTCTCACCCTCCCTGGGGAAGCTTTCAGTCTGCAAATGAGCATCTGTTTATGTGATACTGAACAATTTGTTACATTAGATTCTGAGAGCATTTCACTAAGGAGCTTATTTACACTTGGTGCTTTGATAATGACTCTGATGAACAAACTTTCAGGAGCAGAGAGAGAAAATGGAAGTTGATGGTGTTTGAACATAATTTCAACGCTGACTGCACAAAGCTCAAGCTTTCAGTAGCAATTCTGCCTTTGTTCCTTTGATTTTGCAAACAGTTGACAAAGGCAATTCTATTGACCAGGCAGAATTGATTTAGATACTGTATAAAAATGTTCTATGGGCCTCTCAGTTATATTGTCCTTCACTGATAGGGTTCCTCTATCTCAGTTGGATAGTGCAGATTCATCTGAGTACTAAAACACAGACCAATCCCCTGCTATATCTCGTTTACCTTCCATCTTGTCTCTCCTGTTGACTGGTTCCAAGTACTTCAAAGAAACAAGGTATAAGCAAGTTCTCAAAAAATCTCTCAGCTGCTACAACAAAGGAATACACTATCAGACCACAAGTAACATGCACAGGAAAGTTTATCCTCAATCAACACATCCAATGATTGTCTTTCAGAGTATAAAACAGGAGAAATATTGTCATCGAAAAGGAAATAAATGAAGTCTGATTTCAGTGGTTTGAGAGGGATCCTGCAAAGGCTCATGAGTTTCACTGTCAGCTCTAAGTGTAAGTTACAGGGGAAATGCCTTGTCTTGCTGTATATAATTTTCCTCCTTCATAAAATGGACTACACAATCATTATCTAAAAGCAGGGTCTCTCCCCAGATAAAGTCATGAGCTTACGTTACTTCCATTATTGGTGCTTCTGCCTTCAGATTTCAGATGCCCCTTTACATAAAAAAAAAAACCACAATAGCAGTGAATTCCCTGATGCCTGGTACCTTTTAAACTCTGACAGTAATGCAGAGTGAAAACAAAAGAGACTCAAGCCCCTTGTATCTAAAAGTGTCCTGACTTACCTCTAAAACTGTCTAGCTGTCTACAACAGTGTAAGCTGTTGGGTAGTAAAGGATCAGCACAAACAGAGCTGATATGCAAATTTAGTTGGAGGGATTAATAGTTATTACCAGCATCATCCTACAAGTCAGTCATCAGCTCTCCTGTAGACAGATCTGGGAGCAAGAATACAGAAAAAAACTTCTACAAGAAGAACAATTTAACAAGCTCAAAAAAAAAAGCCTTGTATTTTCTGGTATTTCAATCTCCTTTCCTCATCACACATGAAACCTGCAGCTCTCCGTGTCTGACTGGTGACTCTCCTTGGAAGCATCACCTCCACCTTGTCCACACTCTCTGCTCTGCTCACTCAGACTAATGGCCATGCTGCAGGCACACTGCATTCCTACACTCAGAGCTGACAAGAAGTAACTGCTTGCAGCAGGGAAGTAAACAGGAGGAAAGGTACAACAGTACCTCTGTCCAAAAAACAGACATCAGAAGAGATGATCCACCCCCTAGCAGGCCTTGTTTATTAGAATGCCCCCATTTTTCTTTTAAACCTTATAGTATGAAACTTCCAGTTGACAGTAGCCCATAAAAGATACAGAACTTAACCACCAGCTTCTTGTCTTCCAAAGGGATCTGTCTGTCCCTGGTGGGCTCAGGGCTCTGCTGTCACTCATCCCACAGGCAGGAAGCACAAGTAGCTGGGATGGCACTACGACAATTGCCTTGCCCAAGGTCACACATTTAGCTTGTGGCTGAGGCTGCCTAGGGGCTTATTTTGCTAGAATGGAGCTGCAGAGCTGGTGAGACAGAAGAACAGGCAGCAGAGGGTAGGGGAGGCTGAGTCCTCCCAGCCCCCCAGACCCCGCTGCCGTGCAGAGTGCAGTGCTGTGCTTCTCACTCACATTCATTAGGGCTCCAGTGGACATTAGCTGCAGAGACACATTTACACTTTTTAGGGAATAACACAATGATTTCTCAAACCCCAAAAGAAAAAAAACAAAAAAAACCCAAAAAAACAATCTCTCAGCTGAGATTAGAAGAGGAAAAGAGGGAAGGGGCAAATCCTTAGAGCATAAACAGATTGCACTATTTATACATGAAAATGTTTTCTGCATTTATAAACTTACCATGCCCAAGTACTTTAATTAATAGCAGTGGTTGCTATGGTAACCTTCCTAACTCAATTATAGATCTACAGAGAGGTGCAGTGTATTTCTGACAGAGAGGCAGGTAACTCCTTTGCTGAAACTGAAGGAAAGAGCAGATATCACAAAAACAGAACCGTGGTGCAGTCACAGTCAGAAGGTGCACAAGGGATGTAATGGATTTTTGATTAACCACATCTGACCCCCAAGGTCCCTACCAGCTTACATTGTCCTGTGAGTCCACCCACTCTGTAGCCCCTTGGGGGATGATACAACATGGGAGCATCAACAACAGATTTGTGCCAAAAGAACTGACTAAACAAAGCCAATTTCATTGGCTCCACCCCCAGCTGAGCAGAATGGCAACGTGAGAGGTGGAGGGGAAGATGATTTTGGTGAGAGAATTGTAGCTTTTGACAGGATGAGTGAACTCATAGGGATTCCAGCTAGTGGGGAATGCAGCTTTCATGGGAGGCTGAACAGCATGACCATTAACAGGTAGAGCTCCACTACTTGACCCTAAAGACAGCATTCTGCTCTGCTACAGATTTGGCCTCTGAAACTGCAAACATCACAGTCCCTGTTCTTTGTACATCAGTTCCCATCTGTAAGATCAAGACTGTACTTTCCAATTCCTAAGTAACTTAAAGAGACAAAAAATAATTTTCAGTTGCTCCAACTCAGAATGGATAAGCTCTGGTCTGAGGTTACTATCACAGTAATGATGCTAAAGATCTGTGATTTATGGTGAGCTCTCTCTCCCACCAAGTACTACAAGAGTTATTATTTAGCTGCAGTGGCTGGGGACTATAGAGGACTCAAATGTCTCACAAAGACCTAATTACTTCCCTGCATTAGAGCAGACAAAGGGTCTGCATCACAACCAGTAGGGATGGAGATATTTCAAAAGCAGATGCAACGTCCCCTATTTGTGCCACAACACTGAATGATCAATGAAAAAGGAAAGGCAGGAAAAAGGAAGTGAGCAGGGAAATGGCATTGCCTCTTAGCCTCCTCACCTGAGGTCTGAGGACTGATAACCCCTCCATCCACTGCAAAAAATCATCCTGCCATGTGTGCCGAGTTCTGTTCTCAGCCATACCTGCACTGCTCACTTCTTCACTTCTCTGGCATCTTTTCAGGAACAAACTCACACGAAAAAAGAGACGCTACTTTTCCAGCTCACGTGTCTGTCATCCCTTGTCCTAGATGTGACTTTTAGTCACTGTGGCAAGGTGGGTTTTTTTTTGCTCCTCTACAGATCCTGTCACTTACACTAAGTGTCCTTTTCTCCCATTTTAGATTAAATGCCTTGTTAGATATTTCTAAAGGTGTCTTTAGTGAGACACAGTGATTATTTCTTACCCTCTCTGCCCCCATCCTTCAAGGTCACAGACAGAGATTTCAGCTTGTTTCTTAAAGGTTAAATGCAAGTTCCACAGGAGCAACTTGAACTTTGGAGAGCTAAAGCAGAGAAAATCAAAACCTTCAGAGAATACAATATTGTTATGTGAGAAGCAGTGAATATGAATGATAACCTAGCAGTTGGGGAAGCTGGACAGAAAATAGCAGCTCCCTTTCTGAACAACAATTTTATCTGTCTTTGCAAACCAACTGCTACTTTTCATACATTTTTTTTCAAGCCTGCCCTGAAGAACATTGCAGCCTGCAGAGCAGGAAGTTGCCAGAGGCTTTTTATTTCAGCCAAGCCCCCCACCAGCTGTGACTGCACTCCCTGAAGGAAATACAATGTTAACTCTTCAGAGATGGTATTTTCCACACTGTCAGGCAAATGGATGCTTACTCAGTCAGAGCATTCAGAGGTTGAACTAATTCTACTCTCCTCTTCAACAGGCACTTTTAATCATGAATTCCTGCTCAGCTTTCTACACCCATATTATTCTCTTAGGGCTGCAATCAGCCCAACTCAAAGGATTTTATCCTTTAAGAAGTATTTGTACTGTCTTTTCATTCTTTACGTTTTCCTGTGCCCATCATTTTTAGCACTGCCCCTTCCAATTTACTGGGCTTACAACAGGTAACTGCTGAAGTTTATGTGGTTTGCACACATACTGGAATTCAGACTAGGTGACATTATAATCTCTGCTGGCCTTAAACTCATTCAACATAACAACTGTTACAGCACCCAGCTCAGCTCTGCAACACCCACACCTCCAACCTCTGCAGGGAAACCTGGATCTCAGTCCAGACACCAAAGCTCAGGATCTCAGTCCAGACACCAAAGCTCAGGACCTCAGTCCCATGCATTGCTCCCACATGCACTGTGAGCACTGGCAGCAATTTGTCCAATTTGCATCAACTTCTCATATCAGGATCTTACAGTTTTCCACATTGGTTAACCACAGAATGTTAGAACTGCTGCTGTATGAAGGGTTGCTGGGCAGCCTCTCTTTGTCCCAGCACACCTGACGTGCCAAACTCTTGTTTCCACTAGGTCTGGACTGTTTGGACCCAGGCTCTCAGGGCACAAAACCTTGTGAGCAGAAGCTATCTGAAAAACTACTTTCATTTTGGATCTTAAAACTGAAAGTGTGTTTCCCCCACGCACAGACTGCTTGGTGTGTATATTAGGTCACCCTACTTTATATTCTTCTACACTGAAGAAATCCCACCTGCACTCCCATTTTATTATAGATGGATCTGTCACACTCATGCAAGTGGCCTATCAAATGAGAGCCTGCAACAACAAAAATCACAAGCTTCTGCTGTTAATCATCAAGAAAACAACAGGCTTTGCAGTGAGAAATTGGCCAACCAGCTCTAACTAATGTAATATTGAGAGTAGACTATAGTAAATTTAGGCTGCTTTTATATACATCCAGAATTTTCTTCAGTTTATCAAGGCTCCATCTTTAAAAGCTTTTTTTTTCTTTGCTCTTCAGTTCTGGTAACTGGACATGACTTTTACCTTGGCAGCATTTGTGGAAGTGGAGTCTGATAGGGAATTAATCCCTGCATCACGAGCACTGCAGCAGCCTCTGTGGGCCTGCATTATCAGCACTAGTTTTGCAGCCAGCTCTGCTACAGCACGTTCTACATGACTGACCATCTCAGAGGGCCAGAAAGCACTGCTGAGGAATTCCAAAAAACACCTCACTGGAAAACACAGCATGAAAAAGGCTGTGGTGGTTTTCTTCATCACAGGACAGTTTAAGCAATTAAAGACAGAGCAAACTTGTTGTACGTGTCAGCCATAGTTCTCAGTCAGTTTTGGAAGCTCAGGGATGACTACAGGTTTACAACTTTTTATGGAGTTACATGACATTTTTCCTTATCAGCAAGTTGATGATTACATTAGGATCACCAGTGAAAAGAGCTGCAGGCACTGTGACCTCTCTCTGTATTTTATATCTATTTATATGTGTAAACATATGTATAAAAAAGACAATGAGTTAAAATCTCTCAGAAAATGGTAGGTCAGATGCTCCCATTTCCAGTTCTCATTATTCAAGAGCAAGGGAGATCAGTGGACCAGAAACAGAGAAAGCTTACAAAAACTAAGAAAAGTTCTGTGCTATTTGCTGAGAAGCACTAACCAGGCATCAGAATTCTAAACAGATAAAAAAGCAAAACAAACCTACTTAATGCATGAGAAAATTCTACCTGTGCACCGATTTACAGAAAGGAGAAAAATTGACCTTGCTTCAAGGCATAAATCGACCTCTAATGGATCAGGATTTTTCCTGCAAGCAGGTCTTAATTAAAAAGTGCACAAAATCACTTTGCAACATAATTGTTAGCGGTAGCCACTATAGGAGAGGTTATTACATTAAAGTAGTACCACACCTGATAGTGCAATATGGTCATTCCCATGCCACTAAAGAAATAATTGTTACACATCCGGGGTGTGAGTCGATTACAGTAACTGGGGGCTATCCTGCCAGAAAATAACCTGGATAAAACCCACCTAAGTACCCTCCAGGTGTATTCCCCATTGAAACCAGCATTCTCAGAACAAGCTAGAGCTACACAGTCCATACAACTATGCAAGGAACAAGGGCTGAAGGGATGCAGGACACTCATAATGGCAGTGGCTGTAAGGCTTCGTTTGGAAGCAAACCCAGACATTCCTGTGATTAAGAGTGATCATTGCCTTTCAACACTATGGCTATGGATTTAACAAGAGACATACAAGCAGTGCACTGGGAAGCCCAAACACAATCATTTCTGCTATTCATAGAATCTCTTTCCAGATTTGCTCTCTTCCTATTGCTCTGGTTCTTCTCCCATGGGAGATTAAACGTGGAAAACAGCAAGCTGACCTTTAACACCCCTCTAACACTTCACCTTCTTCAAGTTCTTTACAAAACAGCTAATTAAACCTCCTGTCTGCCCCAGTACAATACAGAAGGCATTATTCCCAGCACTAGAGATCCAGTTCTCCTAATTGCATCCTGTATGCTCCACTCCAACAGGTCAGACTATCTAAATCAGCACTGCTGCACTGAAGTGACAGGAGCTTTGCCAATTTACACCCCCTGAGGTCACGACTACCTAAGGTCAAAGGTATTCCTTGGAAGCATGTACAAAATGATTACAACAGTTAATATGTGAAGTATTGAACACATTTCATATTTTAATAGGAAACCTGGAGCAGCGAATATAGATACTGAAACTCCAGCTAATGCCACTAAAAAAAGCTCATACAGGAAGTTGAGAGCACAGCCCATATCAGGATTATCCCTCTTCCATCTCCATTTCAGTTCTGTTTTTAAAAGAACAAAGCTTCAAGCTTCCACAGCCTTAATACTTGATGTAAAGGTAGATGCTCGTCTACATCAACATCACTGCCTTTATAGCATCAATCTTTGAATGTAAAGTTCTGTGTGAACCTGACACTTGACCCGATACTTTTATTTAGCCAAGAATTACATGCACAGCATCATCTGCAGTTTTAAACAGGTTCTGCAAAGGGATCTTAAGCAACATCAGTGAACAGCTATGCAGAAATTGTCTCAAACTCAGGCAAAACAGCAGCCTGTGTTGGTAAGGTCCTGTAACAAATGCTAATAACTGGGAGAGTATTTGTTTTGTACGAGTTGACCTTATTACATACAAACAGTTCATCTATAATGCATTTAACTCAAGTTCTTCCTCTTTTAATGAATTAGCTGCACTCTAGTGGACTGCCACTGAGCACTTGTTTGTGAAAATAGCTCCAATAAAAATCACATCAATAATAACATCTCCAAACCATTTAACAGTCAGGAAATGCTTAAACAATGATTTTCTTTCCCTTCTCTTGTCAGAAGGTCTTCAGAGGATAAAAACGTTCCATGAAAATCTTTTGTAAAGTGAATGCAAGCAGTGTTTGATTTTTTAAAAAAGAAAAAATTAAAAATATCAATAAATAAATATAAAATAGACCCATAATGGGACACAATTTCTTCAGGCTTACACCACTTCATTAGTCCACCAGAGTAAATTCTCTTTTAATGGCCACTGACAACACGTCATTTGCATTAGACTCCTCTTCAAAACTTTTGAGAAGTACTCAGGTTTCTTAAAGGTAACAATGAGCTGGTGTTTAAATTATACTATCTAAAATGATAGTACTGTCTAATTGTTTTCATAAGATCACCCAGTGAGATTCTAATGTATTATTTATATACTGGACAGGCAAACCGTTGTGCTAAGTGCTGCATGAATATATAACTGTGACATTCCTTGTACTGGGTAAATTGTAAAGACCTCAAGTGGAGAAAGCATTTAAAACATATGCTTAACGTTAAAAGCATATTTTAAAATTCATTGAAGTGACTCCTCCTTTTCAAACCCTATTAATCATCCAGCATGCAGGTTACATAGTATCTGAGAGAACTACAAACTCCTACATATTTTGGGGCTATTAACTGCTGCAATGTAATTATACGTTGCCCAGGATACAATAGCTGCTCTAGTATATATATATATTTGCACCTTAAATGGGGAGGGTGGGAGGAAGGAGACAAAACTGAGCCCACTGGATTAAGTATTGCTAAAAGGAATCGCTGTAATTGTTCAAACAATGGGCTAACACTCAGGCACAAAAAGAAGACAAGGGACAGTTTTTTAACCTGAGATTGCCTCTTCTAAATGAAATGGTACCTCAACAGATATGCTACCAAAAAACTACACTTGGGAAAACATTTTAACTCTTAATTTCTCTTGCATATACTGTTCTACTTCAGAAAACATATTTGGCTCCTATTCCCTTTTAAATAGGAACTGTGCTTATATGAAAAGGAGAGAAAAATCAGAACAAATAAGTTCCAGAATTTCAACAAATTTTACCCAAATACAAAGTTAAAGAAAATAGTTTGATGATAATGCAATGAGTGTTGAAGTGACAACAATTTTCTTGATTTCCTTGTGCCAGCTGAATATGCCATTATTTTAAGCCATTATTCCTCATTCTTTCTGCCTTGGTTTTCACTGCACAGTGGAAGGCTGCAGGATGCCCCAGTTCACATGGATATTTTTTCCTCAAGAGCAGTTTCTCATTTTTATATACAACATTTTCCTATATCACCCATATCTGGTGAGTAAAACCTGACCACAGGGGTTGGGGAGGGGGCCAGGGAAGGGTACTGGGGAACTGCTCTGTGGTCAAGCCTCACCAACGCATAGTGAGAAATGAATCAAAAGATATGGACAAGTCTTTATCTTCAGTCACTAAACACTTCAGGATGTTCTCTTTTGTGCTCAATCTTTAATCACCTTTTCAAAAAGTAGATAATTCAGTCACATTCTTTTACCACTTCCAGAAAGTTAACATATTTTTGGTTTAAGTGAATTTCTACAACATTGCTGAAAAATTAAATAATTTTGTTCTTAGAAATGACCTGCAGTCATCCAAATGGTTTCCTACTTGGTTTTGAGAGTTATGAGTTTACTGCTACAAAGAGATACATTCTAGTTGTAACCCAGTAAGCATTTTTCAGCCTGTGAATAAAGACTGCCCTAGTGAAAACTAAGAAAACTCCATCTTAGGCTTTGCTTTGGCAGCAAGGTTAGTCTGAGGTGTTGCACTGTAACGGGGCTCCCAGCACAGGGATCACAGCTCGACAAAGATGACACCCTTCGTGTCACATCCCATGGAGCTCATACACAGCCTCCTCATTAGACACTCTTCTCATCAAGTGAGTGAATGCTGAGCAATGATGACAAAGCCACAGAACCTCCTCTGCATGCCCTTTGTATGAGCAAAATCATCAGAGGCTTCTTGAGGGGTGCTGCACTGGCCTCACCCCCTGTCTGCCAAGAGCACCCCCGTTGGCAGGGCTGCACACTGGGGGGGAGCTGCCCCTGCACCCCAGGCACCACTGCTGCCAGCCCCCACAGCCACAGCACAGGGTCCTGCTTGGCATCAGCCTCTCTGTTCTGAGTTTTCAGATAAACTTTTCCTTCTTGCTCCTGGCAATGTGTGGTCTAATTGGGTGTTATACAAGAAAAAAGAAATTCAGAGATGCTGCAAAATGATAAAAACCAACCCAGTGACTGTGCATTTAGGCAACAGACCCAAAAGCTTCACTGACTTGTGTCTGATACTCTGGGACAGATGCATCACACAGGCCTGTCAATTCCTGAAGTGCCATGGAGCTTGCAGGACTGGGCTGAGACCCCCTCCCACTGCCCATCTGCCACGTCATTTGCTTCCTAAGCAGTGGAGAAATCAAGAGGGGTTCTGGGTGAGCTCACTGAGGAGTAGCTGTTCAAGGCACCAGACAATAAAGCTATGTATTAGCAAAGCTAGATACAGGCTATACAGTAACCAAACTACAGGCAGCAGTAGCCAGCTGTTCAGGACTTCTTGCCCAAATTTGGGGAATATGTGGGTTCTCACCAGCAGTCACATAATACCTGCCCAAAGGAACATTTTCCTTGAAGCATAATGGACCTGATGACTGTGGCTCCCTACCACAACTCACTGACTCTTGTTCAGTTTCATCCAGATTTATGCAGTGAAAGCACAAACAATAAAGCAAGGATCCTCATTAGTGCCTAAGAAGAACTAAATGCAATGTATAAACCAGCAAGAACGGGGGTGGAAGAGCAACTGGTGAACAAACTTGGCAAGAACAGACATGGATTTCATAGTTACTTCTCATCTCTCTCACCCACCCACCCCAGGGCTGGGTGATTACAGAAACAGATGTAGAGTTCTAGAACCCAATGAATCAACACACAGTTAAATTATACAACCCATAAAAATCAATGGAACCACAAGATGTAACGGTAGGATATAAAACTCCTGCAAACAATAAATAAAGCAAAGCCATATTCAGGGGCTGTCTTGCTATCTTTTGTCTAAAGTAGAGCTTGGGCACATTGTTGGCACCTTAGCAAATTACTATCAAAAAATAAAAGACTACAAACATTGTAGCTGTCCAGATCTCATGTTCCCATTTCCCCCTTAAATGCCAAATTTCCCCAAATTTGCAGGCATTTCTTTCAGAGCTTCCAAATGTAGTGCACATAGCTCATTCCTTTTCCCCAGAAAGGCCATGGCAGTATAACTCCCATTTCCATTAGGGTCAGTATATGAGAGGACTGCACATGTCTGGTTATCAAACCAGACCACACTCAAAAGACACATGCACTTGTAACATCTCAAGTATTTCAAAATCATTATTTTAAATTCTGCTTTTTCTTTGTTTGCATTTCTTTTTCAAGACAAAAATAGAAAAAAGAACTGCAGTCAAATTAATGTGTATTTATAGAATGCATTGATTGCACTGTTTGCTCATACTGTTTCTGGAAACCAAAATTGGACCCTAAGTCCTTAAGGGGCTCGATTTCCTCTTCACTGATTCATCTGCCACAGTTTTCTTAACAGTGTCTCTAAGCATCTCTGTGGTTGTGTTGATTGCAGTGGGACAACTTACTTCCACACACATTCATTCTCCCCTGCCTCTCAGTGCTACTACAGAAGGCATCAGTCTCCTACGTGATATTTGAAAAGATTTTATGATATTTTCCTTCTTTCAGAAGGTATCATTCAGAAACTAAATCCTAAATAGTAGTAAAAATCCAATAAAGGCAGTGAGGTGCACATGCATGTCATGTCATTTGGATGAAAAGTTCCATTCATCATGTGGAAACAGTGAGCACTGATGTACACACAGAAATGGACTGGGACTCATATTAAATGTTAGTGGAGTATTGTCATTTTCTCTTCTCTCAAAAACCAGCCTGATGGACAATGCTCAAGCCTATGCCCCGAAGATGCTGTGTTATCTCTCACAAGACACTTGGATGTAGCTTGTCACTAAACTCTGTCACTATCACATTCAGCTGCCTTCCCTCAAGTATTGTCACCACAGCAAACATGAGGCCCGGAAAAAAACATATTAAGAGAATCCAGAATTTGAATGCTGGTCAGTGATCCCAATCTGCTCTGTGCCTGCCAGAGGAACGGCTGGTTCCTCAGCAGCATTGCTGCTCCAGCTCCCTGAATGCACAATTAACTGACTAATGCCTTTCTCACCACTGACATTCACATGGCATAGCAGTAGACAAATGACAAAAGCTCAAACTAGCCACCTTCCTGTTCTCAAGGTGACCACAAATGTCCATTCCACAGAGAAGAGCAAACCACAGGTTCAGGATTCCTGGATGCTTCCTCCCTGCTCAGCTCTGAGCATTCACCCAAAAGCAAAGTCAGATATCTTTTTCCTGTATCTGTACAAAAGCAGCTCATTTTGCAACACGTTCAGAGACCTCTAGAATGCCAGCTGTGTGCTCAGAAGAAGAAAGGCATGGTAGTTTCAGACAATTGTGTTCCAGCTCCCCAGTCAGTGCTGTGCTGTGTGACAAACACTGTTCTAGCACGTGACAGCAGCTCTGCAGCCTGGTCCTGTCATGAGAGGGTAGCAGAGGAGGATCCCAATTTCCTTTGGCTCTGAAGACCTAGACCAGCAAACATTTTGTATAATACAAAATCAGGAGCTAAAGATTAGCAATACTGCATAGCCCTGATGTCTACATCCAGCTCCCAGCAATCTTCCTGCTCCTTCCACAAAGGTTCCCACTGTGTGTATCACACGTGCACCCACCTACTCCTGCACTCGCACACGCGCCGTTCAGGAACCCAACAGAAATTCTGGATCCTTTTCTCATTCTCATTTCATAAGCTACAGGATTTAAGGTTTGTTTGTGTTACAGCTGCTGAAGTTAAAGTAACACCCTGAAGCTTTCATAAAATTTTCAGAACTGCTATTATTTTTAACCTCCTGCCAGAGGCAAATCTTCCAGCAGAACAGAGCAGGAAGAGGTCATCCATTTCCTCCTGGTAAGGAAACCCAATTTCCTTAACTGGGCAATAAATATTATCACCAATAACGTAAGTGCAAAACAGTTACCACTTCCACTGCCACCATGGCAAAACATTGTTTCAATGATGATTTACTCAAAACTGCACTTAGCTCTACCAATCTCAGTTTTTAAAGAAAAAGAAATTACAGTAAAATTAAGCAGCTTCCTATTCAGCAGTGGGAATTTTTTTACATACGTTCTAGGTTTACACCTCCTGTTCTTGTCATGAGCTACACTCAAATCCATAGAATTTAGAATTTAATTCAAATTGGTCTACAGAAATAGTAGGTTCTTTTGAAAGCTGTAATATAAAATCATTAAAACGTATAAAAGACTTTATCGGTTGGGGGAAGAGATATGTATACAAAGGAGGGGGAAGAAGAGATCTCAAACACAGGAAGATGATGGTATTTTCTACCTTAACCTCTTCAGCTGTTGTTGCTAAGTAACCATCACACACCACTGTGTATTCTCTGCAGCGTCTGGTCTACAGCCTGACAGTTTGATTAATCCTTCCAAGTACCAAACCTCCATAGTGAATATTTAAAATACTTAAGCTTTTATTGGGGAGGGGAGACAACAACAACAAAAAAGACCGTTTATGATTTATAAGTTAAGTTTTATTACTAGGCTGCCATATTTAGATAGAAAACTAAAATCCTGTTCCAACAGAGGCAGGTGACATATGTAGTGGTTTCCTCCTTTAACATTTTTGCCTCACATACCAGTAAGTTCATTCCTCCATCCTCAAAAGCATGCAAATGTAATTACAGACTGTGTGTATCAATGTTTGTAAAGAAACAGTAAAAGAAAAAGCCCTACGTTGTCATTGCATTGTTCTCTACATGTCTGCTGTCCTACAGGAGGTCAAGTTCAAAAACCAAATGTTTCTGTGTCAGCATTCATATAAAGCAGAACTCTCTAGATCTTACCTGTTTATACCAACTCTAGCATCAAGATTTGCACACTACATTACAGCTGATTAGGAGATCAATTAACACAGATTTTTAAACCTATTTTGCCTCTAAAAGTTTCAAGCATTTATGAAGTTACAGCTCCCTTCCCCACTCCCCTGTGCTTGCCTCAGGCTGCACTGGCTTGCAGAAGCTTTTTCAATTGCAAGGGGAACACAAGGCAAACCATCACTACATCAGCTACCTAAAATCCAGCCAGTGCTGGGGTGAGCCCAGACAGGCCTGGCCACATGCAGAATGCTGTAGGAAGAAGAAACCTCTGCCCAGCTAAAAGAACTATTTGAGAACTCCTAGCTCGTATTCTCCACAGAAATCAGGGTGCTTCCCCTGAGCCGCTGCCCTGCGCTACGGGAATGAACACTGAACTCCCTTTGTGTTGCCACTGCAATGGAATTGGGTTATGCTTGCTAAGTACAATTTGACTTGATCGACTAATGAGGCACTGCAGATTACCAGTTTTTGAGCAATCAATCTGTCTAGTCACATAAAATATTTCCTCTTCTTAAGGAACCTCTATAGAGCCTCGGTTATTGTTTCATAGTAAGAGAAATAAACCAAAGGTGATAACTTTCCAGGGACATTTTAATTCTCATTACGGTATTTTTAAATCCTATTGTCCCAAAAATGGGAGAACAATAACTGCTTGGGTCAAGCTTATTTTCTTCCATTTGATCACTGGGGTGTAAGATTACAGTGATTACTGTGAAAGTTGCTGCACAGATGCTATTGGTAGGATTTACTTCTGCTGGCCATAGGCTGTGAGACCAGCAACAGAATCTCAAATGTACCATTTTGGATGTTCTTGAAATTAGTCCAGACTGAAGTGTGACTTCCTGCCACAGAACACTGTTCTCCATAGCAAAATTACTCATTCTTTGTGGGTTTACCCTACGCAAAGATACCCGATTTGGTTTTTATACATCAAGATCTAAACAGTGAAGTGAGTTTTCAGAAGGAAAAGCAGCCTTTATTTTAATCAATAAAGCCAACATTACAGAAAGTTTATTTTACTAAACACATAATGCCTCATTTTACTTGTATGTTCCTGGCAGTAAGAACTTCCTTGCCTATTTCTAGTTAGGAGCCTTTATTAAACTGCAATTTAGGAAGGTTTTTCTGAACTAAGTTACAAACTGAATTCTAGCTGTACCGTAACTTTTTGCTCATTACCTGCTTTGCAAGCATCCTAGAATTACACTCACATTGCAGTTTTTACTCCTACTAGCTCTGCATTTTGTAAACGTTCCTCCTGCACTACTTCATGCCTTGGCTTCAAATCCATCTCCAAAACTGAGTGTTTCAAACTCAGTTCCTTATTATTGAAAAGTCTACTTTTCATTTATGTTACTTTTCAACAGGACACCTCAAGTCACTTTGCAAACACCAAACTCAACAGCAGCTGTTCAAGATTATTACCAATTTTCTGAAGACTAATAAACCAAGTTTAAAGGGTTGGTATGTCTGACACAGCAAGGGCTGGAATGCAAATTTTCTTTGCTATGTTTATTTATATACAATCCTGAGTCACAAATCAAGATTCCATTATGCTTAGTGGCACACAAACAGAAATTAACATCAGGCAACTACTGTTCCTCCCCTCCCAAAGCTGAATGTCTAAATATTTTTCAGGATACAACTGCAGAAAAGGTTAGGAATGTGTAGGCACATGCACAAATAGTGTTTAATTCAAATTAAGCAGTTTTAGTACTTGGTAATCCTTAACTTCAGCCTCTTGAGTTAAAGAGACTGTCTTCAATGAACAAGCACACAAATGCCTGTAAAGGATTTGATATGGGAAGTATTTGAACTTTATAACTAAATTCCAAAAATAACTTTCCAGTGTACTACAGTTTCAGTCCAGTTACATTGTCAAGTGTTTAAATTTTGTCCATTATCTTACTGAGCAGAACACTCTGTGCTTTTGTGTTACCTGGTTTTGATCAAAGTGTGACTTTGCTTGCTTCTGTAACGGCATGCTAAATTATTAACAGCTTATTGGCTTCACTGTGGCTTAACACAACTGAGATGATGACATTTATGAGAACTGACATGTTTAAGTGCATGTAACTTGGAGTGGTTCTTTCCTCTTTAAAGAGATCATGATGAAGACATCTGTTGTGCCAGGCAAAGAATTACTTTAGTATGACATGATCAAAAGCTCTGGAAGAACACAAAGCCAGAGCCTAGAAGTCTCTAAGGAAGAATAAAAGTAATAGCTTTGTAGGCAGATTGATCTCCTGATCATGGTTAGCAGCCTACTCCAAAGAAAGGGCAATGCTGCAGATATTGTATGACTTTTACTTGCTCTGTAAAACACATGGTAAGAGCAGCTGAGGTGATGTTATCCACCTTTTCTCCATCTTTTCTCTCTGGCACCATGAATTTGTAGTACTGAGGCTGAGCTATTATGGGCAGTTCATCTCTGTAACCTCTCATTTCCATCTCTGTCAACTTCAGACTGAATATACTTCACAACCACATAAAAATCTTTTTTCTAGACTAAAAATTGACCTTCTGGCTTGCTTTATTGTATAAGTAGAATGAATGGATGAATATGTACCTTCTGTATACTCTAGTCTGTTTGCTGCCCCTTCAGCATAGGCTTTGCAACTCTTTTCATAACGTGAAGGTGCTTTGCAATTACACTGGAAGTGAGTGGCCCTGAGTAATTACTCACCAATAAGCACTTCTTTCTCATTGACTTCTTGGCACCATGGGCTTCCCTGTCCTTTCCAGCAGAGGTCTGCTGTCCCTCCACAGCTAGGAGGAGGCCACCCACCAGCACTGCAAAAGCTATTGCTTATACCATGAGCCATTCCAAACTCTGTCTGTGCGACTGGTACAAATTAAGCATTACTAAAGTACCTTGTCATCTCTCTTTCACTGGTTATTAACACTTTTATAAGTGGCATCTACAGGCTTGGAACAACTGTATTTTGTTATGTTTCTATACAGATTTTTAGGCAGATAGCTTACACTCCCACACACTTAGAAATTCCAGGCTTGTTGTGATGAGGACCCTGATGTGTTCATGATGTGATTTCACAATCACAACAGCTTTCAGTGCCTTGGATTGAAGGAGGAGCAAGCACAAGTCACTCCATGATTTGCCACACAGACATGTTCTGCGATTACATATTGCCTCATTTTATTATTATTATTTATTTAGATCCTCTCCTTAGTCTAAAGAGAACACACAGACTTACGAGGGGGACTTACACTGCCCGAATGCTAAAGGGAAAGGAGATGCATCAGTCCCATGGTTCAGGCTAAGCCATGAAGTTTGGATCCTTATTACTATTCATATTTGTGAGTATCTTGGATATACTCCATCTTTCTTTAGATTACTCTGAAATACTTAAACCAAATTTGGTTGAGTATTACATTTTGCTACTAGATCTTCTCTGTTATTTACATTATTCACTAACTCTGATGAAATTGCTCCAGGCTTGAGCATGTTAATGAGAATCAAATTCAACGCAATACTTTTACTATTTGTTTTACCTTGAGGGATGGACAAAGAATGTTGGGTAGAAAGGGCATTACAAGAGTCCCTGTTCTGCATTAAATGGAAGTTCTTCCCCTGTGACAGACTCCTACCTGACAAGCTTCTCAGTTGTCTGCCTTTTAATTATGCTTTCTAATGGATGTATTTAAGTCCTCACCAGCTTGGTTAATGAAGTAATCACCAGTAAACAGACATTTTACTGTAAATTTCAAGTGCATAAGGTGGGGACTATCAAATTTTAGTTTTATTCCAAGAAACTGATGAGAGCAGCAATGAATGCTATTCCCACTGGAGCATCATGGTAACACACTCCTCTGATTAACGAGGTGACAGTTTTATGCTGTGAAACAGCAAAAGGACTTGACAAGACTCACAGTTTTGCTCATTGACTCTAGCAGCTGGAATGATGTTTCCTAACATTCTCTCCAGGATTGTCAGTAATATATTGTCCTTGTCACAATCTCCTCTGAATGGGTTCTCACGCTGCAGCAAGCAGCACGGGGGTGAACTCCAGCACAGCAACAGAGCAGAGCTGGAGGTGTGCTCTGCCAAAGGAGAGATCTTCTCCCCAGCACCACGAGCTGAGCTATTATTGGTTTAGGTCACAGTGCACAGTTGTCTGATATAAAACAGGGTATAAGCAAGCAACTGTACATTTAAAAATGAGACACAGCACTTCATAGAAGAAACATCAGTGAGAGGAAAGGTGATATTTGGACTGGGCATGTGTAAAGTCTGTGTCTGTTTATCACTCTGCACAGCAAAGGTGTGAGGCACCCTCACACAACAAAGTTGTTGCTACCATGAAACCATATCACCAGGAGACAGCCTCACATCTTGTTAGTGGACTTGTGAACTGCAGTGACTACTACCTATCAGTTTCCTATTGTTTGATCTATATTACATTTACATAAAATATGCACCAAAACCAACAAACTATTGTTGTATTATTTCTCTCCCTGAGTAAGTATACTCCTTAGCTGAAAGGTTTCCTAGGAATTCATCTAATGCCTTACATTTGTTTTAACTGACCCCACCCATGTTTTATCCTTGAAAACAGAGTACATTATATTAAATCTTAACCAGAGGATGCTGCAAATCATCTTAGCTCCATGTGTTTCTGTGCATTTCCTCAGGGTAATGAAGGTAGCTTAGAAAAGAAGTAGTAATTCATTTACAACAGCTGCAGGTAAAAACCACAAGGTGCCTTTAACTAAGAAAAGCTGAAGGTACATACAGGTAGCAAACTGTGTAGTGCTGAATATGCTGCAGTCCTTGACTTCTTTCATGTTAAATGAATTAATCAAAAAATAATTAAACTTCCTGGACATACTTGTGTTCAGTAAGTGGGACATGCTTACTTTTCCTCCACATGAATTCCTACTGATGAAGCACTTTCTGCTGTGACACAGAAATAAAGCCACATCTCTTGGTAATTCAATGCAGATCCACCAATTAATTCCAGTTCTCTGAGATTTTGTTTTAGAAGTTCAATTTTATTACAAAAAATAAGTTTAAAAAAAATCTTAATTTGAACCTGCAAGAGCTGATAATGATTTTCTTCTGCTCCCGCTGGGACAGGAGGGTGAACACACTTCAGGAGAAAACTAGAGAAGCTAATCTAAATCTCTTCAGTGCTTAAATTCTTTTTGTGACAGCTGCAGATGTACTGGAGGGATGATTGTCTCCTGTACATGCCCTTTCACTCCTATATAAAACAGCTTTCTGACAGAGTCCTTGATTGTTGCAAAGTTACTCACAGCTTCTATTCTTTGTGGAGCACGCTACTGTTTTCTTCATTGCTCTAACAGTTCCCAAGGACATATTTTCCTTTTTTTCTGAATGAAGAAAGGTAAAGGCTGCAAACCATGTAAGTGCAATTGCAAAGAAATCTAGCTCAAAAAGCTCTAGCTCTAGCCTGTGATCCAAACAGGCAAAGCAAATCGAAGTGGATCAAAAACTGTTGGATGAGAGAAAGGCATGTGAAATAATAAAATTAACAGTGTTTTACCCCAGTTGCCTGCATGAGCTTTTGCTGAGCAGTGGGTGGTATGAAACAAAATCAGCACTTGCCACTCACACAGCTCCTCGTACTTATCTGCCATAAAAGATAAGGCACACATGAATTTTACATGGCAGATTTCAGATCAGTAACTATGTTAAAGGGTGTGATAAAGGGTAACCAGGGAGGGGAAATGTTCTCCTACTGTATCTGCTTTCCACTGTTACAAAATTGAAGGCTCTTAGCCCTTTTTAAAAGTTCTGATTATAGGCAGTATATGAGAGGGCTCAGTTTCACTTTTAGCACTGACAAGCTCTGCAAGGAGCCACAAATATTTATGTTCTCTGAAAATCCAAGCTGGGACACCTGCAGTTTCACATCCATAAACAGGATGCCCTACAATATTGACAGAAAGGATATTTATTCCTTTTTCAGATTTGTTTTCCAGTCTCTAGACTGAATCAAAACACTAAACCACTTGTTGCAACTGCTTATTTCTGTATGGTCAATTTGCATGTAGGTTACAAAGCACATCTCAATGGAAGATCACTTAGAAATGAAGAAATATCTCCTAGCTAGTGATGGAAAACTGACTGAAATTCTCTTCTATTACAGTTGGAGAAGCAGAGGCAAGCACAGTAAAGGTGTGAGCTTTAAAGTAGCTTTTAAGTTTGCTCACCCTGCACCACAATATCAAAACAGCAGGATGACTAGTGGAAAATGAGAGCCAGGGAGAGAGTTGGTCCTTTTAGATGGGAAGACATCCTGGTATGGTTGGGGTTTCCAGGCAAAAAGAACTAGACAGCAGGACAAAAACCAGTTCTACATAAACACACGAGAAGGATTCTGCTGAACGATGAGTGTTATTCATACTTCCCTAAGGCACTGGGGGAGATGGGGAGAGTGGGAGAAGAAAGATTTTTCCAGTAAGCACTGCCAGAACCTTCTAACACCTCTGCCCCTGAAAGGAATTCAGTATGGCCATCCATTTAACTCTGTTCTCCTCTGTGATCACCATTTCCCAGAATGGGTGTGTTAATTATGAAATGAGCCCTGCCATCAGCTTTATTACAATCACAGATCTCCATATTATCCTCTCTAGTTCCTATTTTTCCATTTCAGGTTCTGTCATTCCCCCTGATTATTAGAAACAAAGGTTCACATGCAACTGTCTATTGCTGAAAGCCAAAAGAATGGGTCAGAGGATCATTAAATACTTTATTTCCTGTAACCCTTTCCATCCACATCGACTTCCTACAGTTGCAAGACTCAATATACTGGCTGGAAGAGACCTTTGATATAACATTATAGAGTGAGAAAAGCAAATACCTAAAAGGAACTTCAAGAAGCCATTTTCACAAGCATCTAAAGCACCTAACTTGAGGCTTGATCAGCTCTGTGTGTGTGTGCTCATCTGGCCATCACAGCTCTCCAACCCCAGATGTGCCATGGCTCCCTCAAGAAAATATCCCTTTACAGGCAGAAGTTTAATCATAATTTCTACCCCAAATTTCTGTTTGATGAAATTTAAATCTGCAAATTCTTGCACTGACTACCAAAGAGAATGAATTATGTTTCTTTTTCAAGGAGCCTTTGATGCATTTGAAGACTCTACAGGACTGACACCACCACGCCCCGGTGCCCTCCACGGCCTCTGCCAGACCTTGCAGTCGTTCAGCCCTTCCTTACAGCTCCTGTTTCCCACATCTCTGTTCCTACAGCCTCTCAGAATTCATGCAGCCACATGCAGCTAGGCAAGCACACGTGTAGAGTGAGCTGACTACCTAAATTACTTTGATGTGGATCAATGTGCACGTATTTATAGTGCACATATGTACAGATGTGGATAGAAAAAGCCAGATGCATGTGGCTAACTTTACACTATTTTTTGATCAGTACAACACTTTTGAAATCAGTATGTTTGCCCTGGTATATACAAATGATAAACAAATTATGCTCAGAACCCATAATTCAGAAGCCTGTAAGCTGAGACAGTTTCAGAAAATCTAATACACGTGCAGTCCTTTTAGCTAACTACATAGTTCCAGATTTAACACTCAAAAAGAAAAACTATTTTCAGTTCCAACAGGGAAAAGAGTCAGAGAAAAATAAAAGGTATTGCTCTAACTTGAGGAAGTGAGTACAGCTGTATCTACATTTGTATCACAAAAGCTGAAGCGAGAGTAAAAAGACTTTCCTCGTGCTATAATTTATGTAAATAACAAAAGCAGAAGAATGAATATTCATATACAGTGTGCTGCTTAATGGGCTGCTACAGTATTTTCTCCCAGTTTCCACTCTGAGATAGGAAGTTTGAGATCTAATGTATTTGTAACTGTTGTGTTCTTGCTAACACAGCTGAGGAGGCCTCCCACTGGTGCTAACAGGAGGGACAAAAGCCTTTCAAAATCCTGACAGCATGAGAAGCATTTGAACCCAAGCATGTTCCCTCTATTGTCACGTCTGCATTAGAGCAGCACTCTGCTCAGGAAACACAGTGTGCTTAGAAAACAAGGGCCTTGCCACAGGGTAGAGCTGATGTGAAGCTGTGTTTCAAGATGTAGGACATTTATGTGACATAGGCTGGCTCTGCAGCAGTGGTCATGGCTTTGAGATACAGCTACAACACTTTCTGAAGACCAGGGAGCACCAGTGCCAGCCTCAACTTAGTAAAACAAAGCACCTTTGAGAGTCTGATTAGAATCTCACAGGTCAATCAGTGACTAATCACAGCAGGCAGAGGAGTCATCACCTGGATTTTGTGTCTAATTTAGCAATGACCTCAGCAGAGCTAAGGATGGACAGACTGGATCAAGAACTTGGATGAAAGGACATCCAAGGGAAGGGAAAAAGAAACAATATAAACCCAAATCATTACACAGCAGCAAGTGAATCCTCACCAGTCTGGGTGCTGACAGTTTTCCTCCCACAGCAGGGGTTTAGCAGCACCAGAGTGTGGCACTGTGCAATGCCACACACAGAGCCCATTGGTTCAGTCGGGCAGCTTGGCACCTCAGCAACTTCCAGCATGGAACTGGGCACCTATGAAACTCTTCAGCTCCCACCTCATGCCATCATTGCCACAACTAAGTGGCCTGACAAAAAGCCTACAGTGACCAGCAATTTCCTTTTTCTTTTTTTTTCCACCAAAAATAAAAAAGACAGCAGGAAAGGGATACTCATGTTTAGTAACAGAGTAATCACTAAAGGCCTTAGGAGCCAGAAAAAAAAAGCAGAGAACATGAATTTAGGCTAATCACAAAAATATTCAATGCACTCAAAACTCCTGATTATCAGGACAAGTGCTGGAGTAACTAAAGCACAAGCAGACTCAGTTAACCCTCATTAGTTCAGAGTCATGCTACAAATGACTTAATTAGCAGTTACTGGATACCACTAAGAAAAGAAGCATAAATAACATTTGGTTGCAAGCTGTATTTAAGAAACTCACAACTAGCTGACACTAAAACGAGGGGAAAAGGAAACCAGCTGTTCCCTTGTGGGGACCACACAGAACCAGTGCAGGCCTGACTTTGACACTATAAATATTTTTCTGACTGGTTGGGTGCAGAACATTAAAGGTCTGCAAGCTAACATCTAGAAACTTATTCTGAGGATTTTTTTTATGATTTACTACCCAATTTGCACCTTTTTTCATACCAAGCTGTGTACTTTGAAAATCCTGCTTATTTCACATGAATTGAAACAGCTTGGCTGGCCAAAACCCTCTGTCTGCATGCCTGATTGCACCAGCAGGGCCTTGAGGGTCCCCTACTTTTAAACGGCTGCTACTCATCTTGGCATAACTGTATGCCTAGGCTTTCCAGTGTAATGAAAACTGATTCTCTGCCCAGGAGAACTTACAGGCTAATGTCCTGGGTGTGTATCAAAATAAGTCATCACTCAGCCTGTCTTTGCAGGAAAACACACCAAGGCAGGGATTTGAATCGGTGTATGGGGTCTGGCTGAGGGGGTTCCCCTTGCAGCCCTCCTGGGGCAGGGCTTTTGTGCTGGGAGTGAGAAGGGTGTTGAGACCCCGTGTTGTGACTACAGCCCAGCAGGGCTTGCACAGCACCGAGGCTCTTTCTAACATTCCCCCCTGTGCCACTGAGGTTATCAACTGCTTTATTGCATATCATACATGTTACAAGTCCATATTTTAAGCTTTGCCCTCCAAGCTGAATGGACACGTGCCTCTGTTATAAAGAAAGAGGAAACACCAAATGTCTCCAATTTGCAACATTAAAATAAAGATGCTTTTCTAAAGCAGACCATGTTACTTGAAAATCCTTCCAACCTCAAAAGATCCTAATTTCTGCATTTAGCTTGACCTGATATTGTTTCTTGCATATTCATCCACCTGTGTCCACATTTCTCATTACTTTATATTAAGCCATCCAAGCTTAATTTTAAGGTATAAAAAGCTTTCTGCAAGAGGGAGATGCTACCTGCAAACATCCTTGCTGATATGGCTGTACTCTGTTCATCTTGATGCCCTTTCCTTAATCCTATTTAAGGCTTTTGCAGATCTTCATAAGACAGCAAATGAAGGGTTTTAATGAGATAAATTTGCTTTTAGCAACTTTAGATTTCAGCTTAATCTTTTCTGGAGTTTTAAATGCTGAAGTACAACGCATGCTTCCAATCAGGAAGTTTTGCCCTGTGGCAATCCTCCTTTCAACATTTTTAATGTTATAGGGTCTTCTTTTAAAGACCTCAAGTCACACTGAAGAGATGGCTTTTAAACTCCCTTACACCCACACTTTAGCTTATAAACCAAGGACCCCCAGATGACAGACTGCTCCAGACTCCTCTCTGCTTGTGCTTTCACATATAATCAATCTGATTGTTTTTCCATCAAATTATAAACGTTAAGGTTAAGTACAACACCAAAATCATAGACATGTAATTCTCCTGTTAAAGTGATCTAGATTCCCCTTATAATAATGGAGTGGTAGCAAAGTAGCATCAGCTTAGAGGAGAACTAAGATTCCTCTATTTCCCTTCAACGTTGCTGAAAAACACACCAGCGACAGTTTTCAAACCTCATGAAATAGGGATTCCTGAAGGATAACTGAGTATTTCTAGATTTGATTTGTGGGCATTGTTTGTTCACTTGTGCTCAGGCACGTGTGTATACAGACATACAGCTCCTCACTATTAGACATTTCCCTTCTGCACTGTAAAGAGACTGACACGAAAATCACCAATTTGTGAGAAATCAGCAACACCTCTGTGCAGAAGCAATTAGCTACTGGATGAGGAGAGGCCCTTTGGACTCTCATTAGCTCATATGCCACTGTCTTCCAGGACAACACATGGGGAAAGGCACTGGGTAGGCCAGTGAAACAGCAGCAGTACGAACGTAGGATGTAGTGGCAGTATTAACACTGGGGAATTTTGATCTGGAGTTAATCTGCTAGACTGCACCCAGTCAAATTAACCCTCCTGTAGCTGACTCATTAGCCTGGGTACAGCGGCACAGGGACGTTGTCATGCTGATTCAAACTTCAGAACCAGCTTTGCTGGGCTTAGCACACAAGATGTTCACAAACTTAAGCTCTAAATACGAAACTCGATATGATTCTGGATTACCTTAGAGTGTAAATAGTGATCTCTATTTCCTCACTATCTCTTGCTACTGGCCTACCTCTAAAAGGGATATAAGCCTCTTACTCGATATGGATCTCCCTAGTTTTGCATAGACAGTTCAAGTTTTTCCTCCCCCCCTGCTGTCACTGTGCTTTATGGCATTAGAAAATGACCTACATAATGTTCAGTGTAACTTCACTTACAAAATTTTAAACCAGATACAAATTTCATATGTGTTTTCATTCCATGGGCATCTGTAAAAAACCCCAGCTTCTTGTGATATTGATGAAACTTCAGACATGACTGAAACACGCTACACTGACTGCTGCACACATTTAAATTTTAGTATATTAAAATGCCTCAGAAAAAAAAGTCCACCATAAAAAAGTCTATCAACTGCAGCCTGCAACCAAAAGTAAGTTGAAAATTAGTACTGCCCCATAGTGAGATAAGACTGTAGTTAAGTAGAAATGTCAATAATTCTATATACTTATTTGATATAACAGCAATATCTAAGAATAGAAATGAGGGAATCTCTGTTAATTCTCAGAGTCTGTCTTTAATTATTTGGCATTGTCAAAATTGGCTCCATAAGTCACGGTTCCATTCTGCAAGGAAGTGCAGTGTAAATAGCAGCAGCCAGTAAAACCATGTCCTTAGATGTCTATGTCAGTATAGTTCCACTGCATAAGCTACATACAGTATGAAAATTGTACAACAGGCATTTGGAAATCATTTAGGAGCTCCAAGATAAATCTGTATGTTCTTAAGTTAAAATCCTCCTGGTATTGGTATTAAGGAAGAATTAGGTTTGCATTAATTTCAGCTTGAAAGATGATGTGATAATGTTATTGAAGCAAAATGCAATTACAGGTAAGAATGTTTAAATAGTGGAATATTTTTCGTTTGAGTTTGATCTGTGCCACTTACAAACACATAGATGCATTGTTGAGAGTATATGAAACTAAATCCACACTCATTTACTACACCATGCACCCTGGTTAAGACTCTGCATCACCTTGTTGTAGAAATCATTAAATATTTAAAAGAAATACCAACCACACCCTCTGGTCTTGTTTTCCTTCTCTTTTGCCATTTCAGAACAAACCCCAAGGCAAACACTAGCACGTTCCTTTTGCTAAAGGAAGCCTGTGCTTTAGACTGACACCACACTGGTACAGGCTGTACCTGCACAACCTTAAGAACATAGAAACCAGACATCATTAATTCTACTGTTTATTTGGGATAGGACAGTGTCAGGACTTCTAAGTTTACCATCAGCTTGAGAGAGATTTTGTGACATAGCAACTACAGTAAAGAGCATGCACGATGGATAATCAAGACCCTTGGGCTTTGGGCTGTAGTTCAATCAGTCACTCATTTGACTTTGGAAAAATTGTTCTGTTGACTTTAATTGACCTTTTCATATAGGAGGATTAAAAACTTCATGGCTCCCTAGTGTTTATAACACGACTTTAATGTTTTAAATGTTTCCCAGAGTTCTCAGCTAAAAGCTGCTGTACAAGTTGCTCACAGTCAGCTGCTACCACTTGAAGATTAATTTCTTGTTTCAATAAGAAATAACACCAGCTCTAAGGAGACAGTAGCAGTAAGCATGGAAGGGAACAATCTGCAAAAAGCAGTATGAACATAAGCTTTTTGCTTGTAAGGGACAAAATATTTAACCCTGCAGTTACAAAGAGTCAAAACACATGAAGGAGAGATGACTGAGAACGTGTCAGTGGGAACCTAAGAGCCATGATGAAGTACACACTGTAAAGGATTTCTAGATATCTCAGTGGCCTGGAAGCTGCACACCAGGCCAGCAAACCACACCATATGGCAGCTAACCACAGGCTCCCTTCTCCAGGCCTGTGGAGACTGTGCAGATTGCTTTGGTCACTGACTAAGCAGCCCTGGGTCAGGCAGCAGCTGCAGCACTGGACGTCTCCCCTTCCCTAGCTTACGTTACAGCCTGGCAGTTGGAATAAGCTTCAGGGATTCTTCTGGCTGCCCTTGTGTGAATGAGGAAAGCAGAAAGTGACTCGAAGGAGGCAGGGGAAGGAGCTGTCTGAACTCCTCCGTGCTGCTCACTGTCCTGCCTTCATGTTTCAGGTCGTTTAGGGAGGAGAGCAGACGATATGTTTTGAGAATAGCTGTGTTGCCACCAAGATTGCAGAAAAAGGAATGTCTCCCCTACACAGAACCTTCTGCCATGTTCTGCCAGTGCTTCACTTAAACCTACACAAACCTCTGATATAGACACACTCGCTTTAAACTGATGACTTAATTGGGTATCTCTTAAGCTAAATAAAAGCAAGCTTAAGGTAAAATGTCAATGAAGTCTTTTGTCAGGTTAATTAACTGACTTTAATCACGTCTTCCTGTATGAGCAGGTAACACCTCAAACTACTCCATCTATAAAACTGCTAAAGCTTATCACCCTCAACTGTTTGTTATCCAGTGAGGCCATCACCAGGCAAAGATTTGTCTAAGTGCTTACAGACAGCTTGATTGTAAAGTCAGCTGGTTAATGTAAGTCATTGCTACCACTACTGCCACAGTAATCGTTTGTCTATACTCTTTAACTAAATTTATGCAACTCTGCACAGAAATGATTCCTCAGCTGCAATTACCTAATTTTCTCAGAAGTTTCACACTTAGCAGTTTGCAGAAACCCAAGAAAAGCACCAATGTTTGTCATGAAGTGCATCTGGTGGTATGACACTGATCAGAAAGAGCGGAGCCTGGATCACGTTAAGTGTTCCTCTACTGTTCACTTACATTTTCTGGAGTGCAGCCTGTGGGATTCTTGGTGTCCTCCTTACAGGAGCAGCAGAAGTTGTAGATGATTCATTTTGAGCTGAAATTATTCTCCAAAGTTCCTGTAGAATCCTATGAAGAAAAGGCAGATAAAAGACAAGGCTATGAGAGAGTGATTCCTTCAGAAGCAAAAGCAGCACAATGTGTGGAGCAACATGTGGGAGTAAGTCTAGATACACACCAGTATCTTTCTTTCAGCCCTTTATTCATTGAAGAACAGCAGTCAAACAAATTAGCAATTTCCTCATCATATGGAGGTATTTCAGGGTTGTTTTCATGAGGATATCAGCACACACCCCCTACCATCCCATCACAACATTCATTTAGTCATAACCAAGACACTAAAACATAGAACATAGAAATTTTGACTACAGTTTGAATGGTCTCCAGGAGCAGAAGTGTTCATATATTGTTGAAAACAAGACTTCAGTTCAAAAGCAGCTTGGTCTGGTTTCCCAAGCTTCCTCCTGGCTTTATTTGTTTATTTCTTTTTAAAGAAGGTTTTAATCTGTGTATGTAGGAGACTCTGGTCTTGTTAATGTTCCTGTGGACCTGCACTGCTATGGACAAAAAAAGTCAATAGAAGCCTGAGGTTTGTTGGAGCTTTCATGAACCAATAAAATTGAAGCCTCAAAGGTACACAGGACTTGAGAGGGAGAAGGTAACCAAGATTAGTTCACAGAGTCAGAAAGAGGAGGTAAAGAGTGAGCATAGCCCTGTTTCTCCCAGGTATCTGCTGTGATGTGCAGTCACCTGTCAACCAGCAGATTTCCCTGGGAAAGATGTGATATGGAACAGAATGAATACAGCAATCTCCTCCTCCAGACTTTTGCCACATGTAGCAACAAAACCATTCATTTATGTACAGCTATCTACATAAAACATACTGGGGACTGGCTGGGATTTTATTAGAAATACCACAGTGATGACATGACCTACAGAAAAAAAGAACTCTTCTTCCATCCAGAAGGAGATTCTCTTTTATGAGGGGAAAGGACTTTGGAGGTCACTTTGTAGAGAAAGACCACTTGGCAAGAATTTCAGCCTTAAGCAAACTTAAATCCTGAGCTGAGTGCAGACCTGAATTTAAATACCCTCAGGTTGAATTTCACCTCTGGGTTCCCCTGTTCCAGGTCTTCCAAGAGATGAGTCAAACGCTTTCAAAAATTACATCACATGCACTTGCCATCAGTCTAACAAAGCTCTTACGAGTAGATTCATAATTAATGAACATGTGAGGCAGTGTCAGCTTTAATGATCTCTGACTCCTCAATCTTTATTTACTTTCTAAGGCCTTCCCTCTTCAGTGACTGACTGTCATCCTATTAAAACCCCCAGTTTATAAATGGGATGTGACAAGGTGAAATAGAGCCTGAAGTGATGGCTCTCATATGTGAATGTGTTCTGCAGCTCTGCAGCTGCAAGCACAGAAGGGAAGCACTGATAAAACCCTAAAATGTATTTTGCATGCAGAATACAGAAATGATGGGGATTTCTTCACTGCCACCCTACTGACCCCAAACTTGTGCAAATGTGGTACTTTTAGAATCCTAAGCCTGGAAAATAAAGCTTCATTTACAAGCACGTGTAGGCTACCTCCTAATGAATCCCATTCTTAGTTTTTTTTTTTCCTAAATGAACCTTAATTGACTTCTTTTTTTTTTTTTTTTTATGCAGAGGGAGGGGAATACTACATGTATGAAATAGAAATGTGTGAGTCAACTGATCAGTGCTTTTTTTTTAGCCTACTATCCTTTCAGGATTTTTTTATCACTCAAAATAATCAAAATGCCTCCCTTTACACATGCCAAGAAGCAAAAGAGTTTTAGGGTTACTTTGGAAACTAAAGGAGGCTTTCACAACCAAGTCAAAATGAAAGAAAAAAAAAAACAACAAAAACTTCGACAGGCACAGCTAAGGAACTCTGCTTATATAAGTAATAAACAGTCAGCACCTGAGCAGCATACACAGTTTGTTTCAAAATGCAAGAAATGCTTTCAAAGTTACAGACTGAGGTAACTTTTCAGGTCAGGGAAACCAGACTCTAACCACTGCTCCTTGAGCTCTGAAGAGCCTTGTTGTTATGCACTGCAATGGTAGTACAGAGACTTTAGCCTACAAAAGATGTTGCAGGCAGTGGAAAGTGGATGCTCCTTAAAGGATAAAGGCAGGACACTGTTCAAACTCACTTTTTTCCCCCTGCAGGACGAAGGCAACAGCAACAGTGTATTGATTCTATCAGGATTTGAAGTAAAAATTCTGCAGCTTTTGGCCTGGGCATAACAGCAGCAACTACTTTATTTAAGGAAGAAAATCTTGCTCCCCAGACTCTTAAGAAATACTCAGAACTTCCAGACAGAAAGCTGTTACAGTTCCTCTGCCTTTTTTTTCAGTCTAAAGAAAACAGAAGGGAAATCGGTAAGAAACCTACCTGTATATGAAGGGAGGTAATAAATAACATGGGACTAATTATTGCCATCAGCTAGCTAAGGCAGAACAAGATGTTTATGGGCCTACAGTGCTGCTGCCCCCTGAACAGTGTCTCTGAGTAAAGAGCATTGAAGGGCTCCCTATTTGCCACAGATCCCCAATAAAATGTGCTTAACATACACATTAAAAAGTGGGCTAGGTTTCCCTCTCCACTCCTTATTTACTGTTACATAAAGTCAACTTTGTACTACAAGTTCCAATTACAGTTCTGCCCAATCTGAGCTTTAGAAATAGAGATAACATAATGGGCAGAATACAGGTCCAGACCTAATTTTTTGTACCATAACACCCAATTTCAAGGAAAAGCCAGCTGGACAAAGCTGTGCAGGATGTTTGCCTTTTTGCCCCATTCTGCTTTCTGTCACACCTGAGCAATTCCATTTTAATGGAGGAAGTAACATGCTTATAATTGAAGACATAATTTTACCTGAAGGTCCTCAAGTATCAAGAGACTTAAAAGTGTGCTGAGCTTTAACCACATGGTTAAACACTTTGCTGAGCTAAGGCTTTATTTAACGGTTCTGTTGAAGATATACCAACCACTACACTCAGTGAAATGAGGTGTGTAATTCAGTAGCTTAAAGGTTCAAGTATGAGGACTTGCATTTACTGCAAAATACAAAGGTGCACCTGAAGTAACACCTGTAAACAAGATATGCAAAGCTGGCCACAGAGTTCTCAAGGTCTTTGCAGAAATATCTCTGAAATATATAGGACTTTACCATTTAAAAACAAGACTGCTTTACAGCAATACAGTTTCATTGTGACAACACCCAATGCCTTCCCAGTCAGTCAGCATTCAACAGCTTTCACTCACATCTTTTCACTATGTGTTACCATGCTGGAATCAAGAGCCTGTACGCTCTCAAAACACAGGAACATGTTGTCCTTACTATCAGGAAAATTAGGTCCCTTGCGCTAAGAAAATGTCAAAATCTACAAAAACTCCATTTCACTAGTCACTAAATTGGAAACCATATTCTGCTGTACTGAAGTGAGAAAACCTTTAAGAGCAAGACAGCAAAAATAAGCTATTGCAGAGGCACAACTGCTTCTGATCCATTGTCCATCACTGCTACTCAAGACCCAGATCAACCAAGACGCCCAAGTACATACTGTAAGCAAAGACAAAACTGGCCTCACATATTTACAGTAGGGATATAAGGGAACATCCTCCTGAACCATAGCCTAAGGGCTTGGAGACTGCCTAGCTGACGGCTCCTTTGCAAAATACAGTTGATTCACCACCACAGAAAACAGCTCTTGCATGTACACAAAGCTCTTTGCAGTACACAAAGATAAGAATTCTTCATGCCAAAAGAATACTGACTACAGTAGTCATGAAACCTATATCACATCTCACTAAAGCTCATCCTACTACCTCATCATCGCACTAAATCTCAGATGATTATTATTTATTCAATTATCATTCATTATTATTTGAAAGGATACTCAGGCTTTAGCAATAGATAAGGAGAATTTTAAGCACACAGCATTAGGATTTTTTTAGTTTTTCTTCAGAAAAATAATTGAACAAATCTCTTTATTTGACATCATATCCTTATGTAGGGGACATAAAATGGAATTTCAGAACTATCTAGAAATCCTTCTTGAAGCATAAAAACATAGGAACCTCCTTCTTCTGCTCTTCCTATCCTTAATTCTGCACAGGAATTAAGCCCTCACAAAACACATTAACAAAACAAAACCGTTTGTTTGGCCTCTGTTACAGTACACTACAACCACTTACAGCAGGTGCCTCAGCATCTCTCTAGTTGTCAGTGAGCATTCCTTCTCCCCAGCCCAAGGTATTCCTCTTGAGCATGTTCCCCATCAGCATCCAGCATCCCCCTGTCCCTTGCCATACGGGTGCACCTCGTAGCACTGCTAGGACACAGGAATAAAAGGGGGGAAATAACACTACACGTGATTTTCACAGGAAAAATCTGCACACACACAAATTAACATAATTCTAACTTTTGCTCTGCCAATCAATATTCCAATATTCTTCTGGGACTCTTAGGACTTCTAGAACACACACACACAATTAACATAATTCTAACTTTTGCTCTGCCAATAGTACTTCCAATATTCTTCTGGGACTCTTAGGACTTCTAGAACACACACACACCACTCAGATGAATCTTGTCCCGAATGCAGCCTCACACTGAGTCTGGTTCTCAATTTCCTCCCTGGAAGCTTAGTGAATGGATTTCCCATTCCATCCAAGGACATTCATTATTACAGTTTATGAGTTAGTTGTGCTTAACTCCAAACAACCAGTTTGCACCTTTCCTGCAGGCATCTTAATTCCTAATTTTCAGCAGGCCAGCCCAAATGAAAATCACTATCAGTGTGGTTAGCATTTGGAGCTTTGGTATTGATTTATGCCTTGGGTGAAGAGGTTAATTAAATGTGAATTTTAAGCCGACAACATGATTAGAGGAGAGAGGAAACCTGAATTCATGAATACTTCCAGAGCTGTTAAAAGCATTTAAAACAAACAGCGACTGGTAAAACCCTGCCTGTTACTGGCAACTGGATTAATGTGATTCTGAAGGCTCTAAGAGAAATAACAGGCAGTCTCAGGTATTCTAGTCCAGCCAGGCATTTTGTTTTGTATTTATATTGGCATTAGCACTGAATTTAATACTTTATGTAAACTGCTCTTGTAAATTTTACTTTCGTTTCTTGCCTTTTCCTCCTTTTTCCCTTTCAGCCATTAATCCTGGAACTATATGAACTATTGTTTATACAACCCCTGAATCCAGTTTCACTGCAGACATTACAAGCTTTGAAAGAGCCTGGCCATAGCTCCAGCTGACACATGCTCAGCAAAGCCAGAGAAATTCTATTTGCCCATTGATTTTAGAAGGAATTCTGCCAAGACATACATGGAAGTAGAAAGTAGAACAGCCACCAGTGGAAGTTCCACAAACCTATGCTCTTGAGTTCAACCGTAATTAAAAATAATTTCCCTTTTTTTTTTTAATGCTCTTTCCTCTCCTAGGTGTATTCTGTTTTCTTGTTGCAACTTTACAGAAAACACAGAAGAGTGTGTTCATACAATCAAGGAAGAAATTCTATTTAACTGGACACACTACTCTCACAAGGAAGCAGTAAACTGAAAAGCACCTAGGGGTGGGAGAGGAATGGAATGTATAAAGCAGCAATGCTTCTTGTAAGAGACATATCCTGAAACAGGAAGATGCAGCACTGGAATCCAAGTAAGACTCCAACTGCAAAAATAAGAAAGCAATGGGGAAGAAAAAAAATTAAAAAGGCCATTGAATTGCTATGGCCACGCAGCCACACCAGCCTCTCAGAAAACCAGTGACAGCACCCAGCTCTGCACTGGCAGTCAGGACTCCAGCCAAAGCCCCACCAGCCTCCTCTCGCCTGGATTCCCCAACACTGCACCACGGGCTGCAACCGGGGGCACTTCCAGTGAGTCAGGAGAGCAACTGCCCTGAGCACCCTCCCTCCACCCAGCGTGCCATGGGGAACGGTCACCTCACAGTGAAAACGATCCAAGAGCCCTTTTCCTTTCCATCCCTCACAGCAGACCATGGCTAGTAACAAAGGGCAGAGAAAAGGCCAAAATCAGTTATTTATGCAGTACATTGCTTCAATTAGTGGACAGAAAAATGTGCTCAATTGCCATTTCTTTTCTTCCCCACCTCCCATGAAACCACAGGCTTGTGGAACTTCTTTTATCAGCACTCTATCTGCAGATCTCTTTGGGACACTGCACGACAGGACCCTGCAGTGCAGTGTTGTGTTCAGTCTCTGCCCTTGGCTCACTGTGCATGTCTTGATAGGCTGGCAGAGATCATGCCTGGAACCCTTTCAAATTGTAACAGGCTGTTGATATTTGCTTTCTGGTGACTAATGGGGGAACAGTCAACAAAACATTACTGCTTTTTAATTCCCTCTCACATCAGGGCTGCTTATCTATTATTTTAAAGGTTAAACTGAGAAAGATTAACCTGTGAATAGGCAGTGTCTGATTAACTACCGAAAAATGAATACTTGCATTGATTTTAAGTAAAATCAGAGACAACACAGTGTCAGCAGGGACAGATACAAGAAAGCCTGAGCCCCTCTGCCAGTTTTCCAAAATGGGAATATAAATCCCAGTGCAGTGCTGTGTCCAAGCTCACAGAATCTTAGCAAAAAAACTAAACAACAACAACAACAAAAAAAAAACACATCAAAGACTTTGGGTGGGAAGGGACCTTTCAAGATCATTTAGTCCAACCCCCTGCAGGGAGCAGGGACATCTGCAGCTAGAGCAGGGTGCTCAGAGCCCCGGCCAACCTCACCTGGAATGGTTCCAGGGGTGGGGGAGCGACCACCTCTCTGGGCAGCCTGGGCCAGGGGCTCACCAAGTCTCGTATGAAATTTAAGTGCATCAAGTTGCACCAGTTAAAGCAGTGTAAAGTGTTGATGGGATGTCCTTACTTCAGCCTAGGTGCAGGTACATCTCAGCCTAACTTAGTTTTATTAGGGATTAACTTTCTACAACCCTTTGAGAAGGTGTAAAGAGAAAGATAAGTTACATGGTGCCATGTCCTGGAAAACAAAGCCTGAGTGATGACAGCCGTAACATGAAATAGCAAAGACTGTAATTACTTAATTTAAGGAAAACTCATTTACACAATATTTTATTCTGCTTCAGCTTTCCCCATCAAGCTGGAGACCTCTGCACTAATATGTTATTTCTGTTTAATCTTTTCAAGCTAACAAAATTGTTTATCTCTGCTGAGCCAGAGCAGTTTAAGCCTGTACAAGAGCTGTTCTAAATACAACGTTCCCTCTGCTTCCAGCCCCTGTTGCTCCGAGAGCTGCCTGACTCTATCCCAACAGCCTCACAAATGTCACCGAGGCCTGCAGAGCACTGACCTTTAAAGTGCTCTGCTGAACTGTGCCACACGTGGCACTCTGAATGCCTGAGACTGATTGGAGTGGGAGGTAAAGTGGAAAACCACATGATTCCCTTTCTTACTTTGTGTGCCCATGGACATTCGTGTGTTAGCAAGTGCTGATCATCATGAACATAGCAAAACTGGTTTTTAGCATCCCAAACAAACTTTTGTTCACATCTCTCATGTATAAAGAATTGCCTGGTGCAGAGACCTCTGTTAGGCTCAGCAAAAGACAAAAGCACAGGACAAACTGCTATTCTGAAGCACATACAATTTAAATAGAAGATGAGACAAGAAGTCTCACAAGTGAAGATGGTGTCTTCACAGAAGTGAAGTAAAATATGCAGCATGGTGATGCTTTAAAACAGCAGAGATGAAAGAGGAAGAGCAGGTTTTAGGTGCTTGAGGAATGGGGTCCAACTCAGAAAAAAAAAAAGAAAAAGAATGTCTGGCTGTCACTGATCTGTAACCTGTAACCTGTGCAAGGCATTATGTGCCTCATTTCGTACTGGCTTGCCTGCTTAGCCTGGTACCATTTCAGGGTAGGAAATGCTTCTCAGAGGGTAGTTCACCACTATCTGACAGTGTGAAGAGAAAGAAGAAAATATGTAAGTGGTTAATTTAGCAAAATACCCTGAACCTCAAAGTTCCAGGCATTTTTCCCCCATGTTACGAATGCTGTAGAACACATGGGTTCTCTGGGCACCTCCAACATCCACTGAGCTTGCACACTAGTCTGTTAATGTGCTTTTTAGTTTGGGGATTTTTGTTTAGTTTTCCAAGTGTTGTGGGTTTTTTTTTGTTTGTTTGGTTTGTGGTTTGTTTGGTTTGGGAGTTTGGTTTTTTTTTAGAAATTAATGAATTCTAAGTTTTTTAAACTTTTAACACATTATTTAAGATAACCTCTTACTACATTTTCTACAGTCAAGATTTAAACAAAACAAGAAGGAATTATCTAATTCAAATTATCAAAACACCAACTGTTAATATAACATGAATAGATGACCAGATTGCTCTTGTGACAGAAGTGGTCACAAGTTGTCTACAAGTGTAACAAATTATCATATGCTTTTTATTTTTGTCTCTGTTACTAACAGTAGGGGAAGTTTCCATCAGCTTTTGGGTTGAAGAGAGGGACTGGAGTCCATCTGGGTAGGAATTCATTGCAAGTCTGGTAATGACAGCATCATATGGATGAGTTCACTGTTTGTAATGGAGGGCAATGTAAAAACACTGGGAAGCATAAACACACATCTGAGAAGAAATATATCACCCCTAACTAGGCAAATTATCAAAAACATAATAGCAAGATGAGGCTCACTCATTCTCCTGGTGTGTTCCTCAAAAGGAACAAAATACAGTTAAAGAACTCTTGAGAAATGGTTTGTGAGGTGTTTCTTTACCTGGGTCTGTCCTCAAATACTGCTGCTTTTTATCTCAAATTACAGTAACAAATTAACATAAAGATACTTTCACTCCAGGAAGGAATATAATTGGAAATTGATAAACTGCCACAAGTGTAATTTGACCCATAGGATTCAAAGAGAATAATCATGGAGTAGGTGATGACCCATAAGCCAGATGTTTAAGCTCATTCAGATACCTCACATCTGACAAAATGATGAAGAACAATCTGTTTGTATATACAGAATAATCTGATTCCATTTCCATATAGAACTCTTCATTCTTTCCCTGGCACGCTCGCACTGCAGAGCTCTGTGCAGGCTGCCTGCCCAGGCCCATGCCAGCACCCTGGCAAAGCCTCTGCTGGGGCTCTGCTCCCACTGCTGCATTTTGCTCGGGGAAGATTTATAGGTAAGCTTCTGCTGGAAGTGAGAATGGCAAGAACAGTTTTCAGATGTCCTCCATGTTAGCAGCAACACTCAGAAGAGAAACTCCAGCCATGACTGGCAAACGTAAGAGGTTTAATTTCCCAGCGTATTTATTTATTCAACCAACTATCATAAAATGCCTGTCACCTCGACAACAAGGCATTTATTTACAAACCTGGAAGCACAGAATGGCATAAGAATACCTATAGAGCACGCAGCATTATGGGAAATGGCTGTCACTGCTTTTGGGAAAGTAAGTCTGGAAGAGTAGCAGGAGGGGGGAGGCTCAGGAGAACATCACACAGGAGAGAGATTCTGAGGCAGTTTATTGCTTCTTACCATAGGAGGCATTTGTTTATGGATATTTCTGAGATTTGGTAACCATCTGTAGTTAATTAGGAACCAACTTCTTAATAACCTGCTAAATGCCATGGGCTCCAAGAGGTGTAAGCAGCAAGTATAGATGACGAATATTAACACTGATTACCTCTAGAGGAGAAGCAAACCAGTGCAAAATTAAAACCAGATGGACTCTTTGTAGAGCTTTGACTGGTGATTCAAGATAAGACAGGTTTGCTCTGCAGACTCTGTTCAGGACAATGTATGTGGTAGCATTTATTCCAAAGAAACAAAGTCCAAGAAAACCTATAGCTCCATTAACCCAAAGCAGTTTACTACTACTCATCTAAAAAGTTAGGTTTTTTAAAAGGCACTACAGACAAGGCATCAAAAAATCAACAACCTACATTTGAAACAAAAGAATGCAGGTTCTCTTTCCAGTGACTTTTTTTCTGTAGAATGAGACTAAATATGTGCTAATGAGGGCAAAATCCAAATGGCATCTAAGCCCTGAAGATCTTAGAAGTCTCTTTGTACAGTGTTTTCACACACAAATTCACACATACAGGGAGAATTTATCTGATGTACTGAGGCACTCACGACCTGACTCTCCTCAGACCTACCTCCAGTACAAACAAGAAACTAAATCTGCTCAATCTACCAGTCCAGCTGTCAATCCCCTGCAGAGGAACCAGAAGCTGCTGGGTGTTATCACACACATCCTGGCGGGGCAGGAAGAGGCTGCTCCTCACAGGCCTGTCAGTCATCCAGTCTGCCAAAGTAATTTCAAACTTGTCATGTGTCACTTATTAGACAGCAAGAATCAGAATGTTATCCTAGACACCTACTGCCCTTGGGGTTCCTCAACACCACAGATAAGCTGATGCATTATGACAAGCAAGGAGGAACAGGGATTTGACCTCCAGTTCCTTTTCCACAGTCACAGAGAGGGGAGGCAGACCCAGGAGCCCCTGCACCACAGCACTGAAACTCCCAATTGTGTGAGACCAGCATAGTAGCAGCACTTACTAAATGAGAGCATGCAAAAATATCCCAACCAGATAAGCAACCTCCCCCACACCAAAAATGTTAAAGACTACTAGCTTGATTCACAGACATTAGCTGAACATGAGCTACAGAAACACCTAGTTTTAAAATTGGCCAGTCTCACACGGCAGTTTTGGCAGTTTTTCACCCTCCCCTTCAAAAACAGGTTTTGTTCATCTCTCAGATACTGGATATGAGAGTATGCCATGAAGTTAGAGCTGGTTGAAGAGGAAGGTTGGAGCCTGCTCCAACCCCAGCAAACACGACTTTGGTTTCCGACCATTATTTTAGATTTGTGGAACATGGGTTAGCAGCAGCTTTATTTATTTTTCTTTTTAAAGAATACTCTTACAAAACTGCTGATTAACTCCCCAAATTACATCTATAAAATAAAGGTATGTTAGAAATAACCCCCAAGACTGGGAAACAAAGTCAGGATACCTATTTCAGGAGTGTTTGGGTTTACCTTTTAGAACAAATCTGTCTATATATTTTAAAGGGTGTGTCTTTAATGTATGTGAGCCCATCTCAGTCATTAACAACAAGGATACCCTGTGAAGAAGAAAACATCATCATCCCTGTACAGATGGAATGCATACAAAAATCCCACGAGCAGCTCAGGATTATACACAGAATTAAAGGAGAAGGGGACCTCACAATACATTCTAGCTGCACCATCTCTTCCTTCTAGATGGGACAACCTGTACTAAAATTGGAGGCATTCGGTTCAAGACACTCTGTGCTAGACCCCACTCGTTTGCACTGTGCCATTCTGCATGCCAGAAGCTCAGAGAAACAAGGTGGGCTCTTTGGATTTTTACCCAATGTTATAAAAAAAAACAAACAAACAAAACCTTCCTGCCGTTAGTAGCCAACACATAGCATCTCTTCTAGAAATGCAGCATATTGGTGAGCTTGAAGGGACACCTGCTGGCAGGAGGTGGCCGTACACACACCCAGCACCAGCCCGGTGTCACATTGGCATGGGAAGAGACCCTCGAATGATACCACAGCCTGTGATTGTACAATGAGCAGTAGCCTGGAGGAGATAACTGTAATAAAAGGAGTAAAATGCTCATTTTGCTTAATTTAGGATTCAGTTGCAATTGCAATGGGTAAATCTATCCAGTTGGCTTATATGGCTGCCTTAAAACATGGATACACTGAATATTGCTCCAGGAAAGGAGGAAGATGTCATTTAGCTAGAACCCAAATAAGTTGCCAAGCCTCTCATCAGGGCCCTGGCAGCTGATCAAAGGAGCTGAAGCAACAGTGCCCACACCGGGTGGATGCAAGATCCTGCCTCAGCAGGGAATGGCCAGAGGTGACTGCAGAAGAGGCACAGCACCCTCAAAGCATTCATACAGATGTGGATTTCCATCCGAGCAAGAACCTTCCAGGGCTCGGACAAGAAAGGAAACAACAGGATCTACAAGACAGCATGTTAAGAGGACCTCCAAGGGATTTGGACATCTCCTTACAGTGAATCATTAAGAGTCAAAGGCTTCAGAAAAACCTTCCTGTCCCCAGCACAGAGATTACAAAAAGCACGACCTGGACCATACCCAGACACGAAGGAGGATCCACACACAAATGTGAGCATTTCACATTCTGCCACTGCCTATGCCAGGGGCTTAAAAAGCACCAGCTCAACAAACCAAGGTCATGAATTCATCCTTCAGACACAGTGAACAACTCACTTCATTTGACTATTTCTGTGAGCCACAATACTGGTTAAAAGTCTTCAGTTTTCCCCTCCCTCTCAGAACTTTCTGCGACACAAAGCTGTGGTTTGTCACACTGGAGTGATGCAACACCAGTGGAAGGATACTTCCCACCCCTAATGCAGCTCATCATCCTCATAACATTCCAGACTGGGAAGAAGCAGCTTCTCCACTAGATGCACTGGAAAGCAGTGATTAAAAACCACTATAACCATTTCTTCTTTTGATCCATATAAAGGGAGGGACTTTAACTCTTTGAATGCTCACAGTTGCCATAAAAGGCCAACCTGCCTCAAAGCTGCTCCTTTACCAGCCTTGCCTTCCACACTCCTTTTTTTAATAAAAATCTATTAGTCAGCCTCCAGAAATCCTTTAGTCGTGGTTTTCTGCTTTGAAAATAAGAATCTCAAGAGATAGCCTCTTACACTGAAAAAAAAAAAAAAAAGCCAACCAACCCAAACCAAAAGCATTGCCCACAGTGTAGCACTAACCTCCCCCACTGAAATAACAACTCTGTATCTAGGATGGGTAAATCAACAAGTATTTCAGAGGGACAGAACCCTTTCATGCTCTCTAGTGTGTGCTAGTACTAGCAAAAGCAGGCAAAAGATGTATAAAGTGACACAAAACCACCTAGACAATGTGTCGTATTTCCAAGTTCCCTTGAGCAGGACGTACACTTGCTCTAGGGAATTATTTTGTTATCAACCCCCTCTCATGGTAATCAGAGGTAAGAGTAGATTTAAGGACCACCCTTGTCACTACCTCTACACCCCAACTCACCTCAACTTCTGCTTTAAATATTTCTCCAATATCATAATGATTTTGATTAAGTGATGTTTGCAAAATTTGACCAAAAATATAGTAACTGAAAAAAAAAAAGTTCCATACATTTAGCAGGAAGAAAAAAGTCAAAATACTTTCCTAAAGCTTTTGTTTCCAAACGTAGTTGAGGGAATCCCCTCCCCTTTTTTTCCTAAACATAAAGCTTTTTGAATCCTTTTGCTTCAAGCTGATCCTCATAATTAAAAGAACTGATAAAAAAGCCTTCATTAAAGGGATCTGTGCATATTAGAGTTCATTAAAATGTAATTCCCACAAAACAGGACATTTTAATCTATCCATACTTGGGAAAAGAGGGAGGAAATTGAAATATCTCCCCCCTTGCCCCATGTATCTGTAGGCCATATGTGCTAATTACCATTTACTTGTCTAAATGAGAAAATTACACATTAACAAGTAGTTAACTAGTTCTTAACTGAATTTTTCAACACAGAGAAATTGTACTCCCAGCTAAAGTGCCACTCTGCTTTAGTTTTGATTATCCTGCATGTTCTTCAGTCTACAGAGAAGTTGTTAAAAGTATTAAACCATATTAAAAACATTGCTTAAGTGTTGTAAGTTGCACAGAGAAATACTCCATAAACATTTTAGAGAAAGGCAAAGTGAGGCAGAGGTTACACACAGCCAACACTCCACCCTTTGCTTGTTGTCATTCTTGCCATACATTTTCAAAACAGAAAACTCTTGAGTAAACAGAGGCAGCATTTTCAACAACTGCAGGCAGATGAGTAAACCAGCACGTGCCTTGATATGTAAAGAAGTACAAAGCTGAATGACCCCTTTGAGTTGCTGAGGATACAGCAGAAGGGCCCCAGGAGAGATCAGCAGTCAACCCTACAGTGTTTTAGCATCCCTACTAAACACCATTACTAAAATAGATATTAAATATCACTAGCAGTATATTAAGTATCACTACTAGAAGGGGTCCCTTTACACACTGCTTTCTTTTCCCAAGAATGCTTCCTAACCAATTGCAAAGGAGTCTCAGATCAGCCCCAGTAACTGCTCTCCTCATTTCCCCGACCTGTGAAACGGTAACAGTGAGTTTGAGATACTCTGATAAAGATGGTAAGTGTTCAATACTTCTTTTTATAGTCTTGTTCCCTGCAGTCATCAGTCCCATCTTACCCATTATGAATCCATAATCACACCATTCCTAAATAATAGCAGAATTCTATTAAATTATCTGTGAATGGAAAATGTGGCTGTTATCTGGAGGTTCCTCTTGTCATCTTTACTCCTACTCAAGTTTTCACACAGTAAGTACAAATGGAAGGATGGCACTAGGGGGATATACAGGTCCCTTTTTGGCTAACCAAAAAGGACAATTGCACTAAAAAATTGCACTAATAGGTGCAGAACTTAACTATTTTTTCTACAGGTGACCCTCTATTCACATGCACTGTCAGATTACTAAAAAGTCATTTTAGCAACAACAGGAATCCAACTTGCTTTGTAAATAAATACCAGACACAATCAAACTGGCAGCTTCCATCTCTCTACCTAGTTAAAGGCTATCTGGCTGAGCTCCTGAGGCAAAAGCAGAAGAGATACATCAGCAATTTGGCAGACACATTCTGAAGAGATGAGCTCCTAAGGAAAGTTGTGCTAGGAATATAATTTGCATCTGATTAGTGGAAAGTGGGACTAAGTGTTTACCTTATATGTTTCACAGTTTCCTTGTACTGGTATGAGTCATTACAGACAGTAAAGCACCATACAGGGGTAAGATGGACCAGAACAGGCCTAATCCTCAGCTGGGGGAAGGTTTCCAGGTGGAACTTCCTTCCTTCCTCCTTGGAATAGCACCATTTTCTACCAGCTTAGCTGTTCACCAGATCAGCAGCTTCCCTTGATACAAAAAATTCAAAATATCAGATATCCAGTCTTGTAGTGAAACAGGCTCAGTATCTTTATATATAAAGTTGCTGCCTTTCCTAAGGTGCACACAGTAGTACTTTTCACAAACCCTGTATCCCCAGTCTAACTGGTAGGTAATGAACTGTTGATAGCTGACAGCAGTCCTGAGTGACTGCTATTATATCTTATCCTCTGAGTGGCAGAATGAAAAGCATGAATTCATTTCAGAGTGAATGAATGCTTTCAAAGCACCTTTCACAAAACAGGAGCCTTCAAAGCAGGGTTACTGTTTCCAAAGAGTCAATATTGCTCCAATTTACTTTTCAGATGGAGGGCCAAGCTCATCTTCATTGCAAGTCCTTTGAAGTCAGACATGAGAGCTGACTTGGGCTCACAAATTTTAATACATGGGTGTGTCTGTGAAAGCAGGGGCTGGTGTACCTCCTGATGGGATGGCACTGTCCAGCACACTGCCACGCTCTGCTGGCAGCTGGTGGTCACCCCCACCCTACAGACAGGCCCAGCTCAGGACTTCACTGTGCCACGCTGCCAATGGATCTGCTGCACGTCCCTACAGGCAACAGTCCACTGGAGACGAGGGAGAGCTCCCAGCAGAACAACAGTGTGCATACTAAGAAGGCAACAACTTTGGCTGAATCACATGACTTGCACTAAAATATTTCCTGTGCTCTGCCAAAGTGACCACCTGGCATCCACTCTGCCTCTCCTACCTGGCATGTTTGTGCAGCAGTACAAAGTTAATATGACAGCAAGCTACAGGGAACCAGATAAAACTCACTGAGAATGAGGAAATTCACCTCCCACCGTGTGTATTGAATCTTAGATGAAGAAAATAAATAAATAAATAATCCCTCGAGTCTCCCTCTGAACTGCAGTGTAAATACTTCTTAAGAGTGGAGCAAGTAGTTTGAAGAGTTTGTTTCACTTGTTCCATGCAAACATCAAGATTAACAGAGAGATTAATTATGTCCCATTTTTCTTCTTACAAAGGATACGGGCAGATTTAGAATAACAAAAATAAACCCTCTGGATTAATATTCATAACACAGTGCTGAGCAGTACAAAAGCAACTCATTTTTTATGTAGAAAAGGGGAGAACACAAACTGTCAAGAGTGCTCCAGAAGCATAAATACATACTAAGTAAGGAAATCTCACAGGATGTACTTTCTCAGTCTGTTAAAAGAGGGTTAGGGGCTCAAAAAGGGTGTGCAACATCATGGTCTTGGGCAATAAAACCAAGTGAAAGAATTCCAAATCAAAGTTTCGTTTGGGTCGTGTCAAAACTTGTACCTGTTCCTATTTAAGTTTTCTGCTCATCCTTATGAGAGGTGGAATCTTGGGTTTGGGTCTCTTAGCTGCATAGCAGAGGAGGACTCTGGTTTGAAGCCCTGGGATAAGCCATGGCTGTGTTAGTCAAGTGCACAATGCAGGGAACACAGGACAAGCAAAAAAGCATTGCCACCACTGCCCACACTCTGGTGATGAAGACAAGCCTAATTCCAAAGCACACAGCACTGAAGAGTGAAATAGGAAGAATGAAGTTCTGCTCGGGGAAATAAAATCCTTATCGTGCCATTCACAACAGGTTCTGACTGAGGCAGAAGAACTTTATGATTATTTTTAAGACCCCAGTTCACGTAATATGCATCTATCACCATCCATTTATTAATTTGATCAAGTATATTTTTAAAAGCTATTTATTTAGACAATCTTTTTGTTTCAATCTTTCATTGGTAATCAGAAAAAAAAAATGAATGAGATTAAGTCAGCCCTTTAAAGACATTTTGACTTTTTTCAGAGCAGTTTAAGGTAACAGCCCATTTTATATATTGGATGCAACAGAGACAGAACTTAATACATATAATTATGCAGTTTGCAAATGTGACAGCTCTGATGTTGCTGCAGTACAAGTCTATGCAGTTAAATTAGAATCATAATGACAGTAATTACACTAATTAGCCTTTTTTCTATAGTTTGTTACCAGCAAAGTTTTGCATATTTACGTAACAGCTACTTCTGCTTTCTCCTAAAAATTCACCATAACCAATTCACTAAAAAGCTAATTTATCACAGCCATGTAATACACAAGTAATATTCAGAGACAAAAATGCAGATGCCAAAAGGGTAAGACTTAAAATCCATATAATGTTTTTCATAAATTATTTATACGTGTGGTCTACAACTGCAATGCTTAGAAGTTCAGACAGGCAGAGGGTGAAATATTTAATGTCACCCACTGGCAGCACCACAATTCATATGTCAGAGTACACACACAGGCAGAGATTGCTCTGCAAATGACACGGAAACAGCAAGTCTTCCAGTTCTCTGGCAGAGCAACAAGGCTTTGAGCAAGACCTGTTCATCAAAATGCTTTCAGATCCTATTGCACTGCTCAGATGTGGAAATCACGATGCACTACAGGCACAAGGGCCTCGGAGCCTGACTGAACACAATTTATATACTTGCAGGAATCTCCTCAATATCAACCACATACTAAGCACACTATAGGTCTTTACAACATCAAACCCATGTTTTCCTTAGAATTGCTACTGTATTCATCCAAGGAATATACTGATTATTTTCATTAAAACACTACTTCAATGTCCCAAATAGGAGATACACATATGTAAAGAGACAGGGTCATCACTCACATCACTGTTACTGGAGATTGCTGTTGACTTCACTAACCCCGAGGCTGTCCTGATGTACTATTACAACGTTATTAGTATTAATGAAGAATTTGGTTTCTGTTCTAGGTCTGAGGATGTCTGAAGTAAAGCCATTTTGATTTTCACTAGCTGTTGAGCCTTGACTCAAAAAGATGCTAACAGCAAAATGTGCTTCTAAACTTTTTGAATCAGACCACCAAGATATAATGTAAGTTGCCCTTTGAATCTAAGCTGTAGCTTTGATTAATCTCATTATCCAATGCAAAACAATGTTACTGAAAAATTTCCACCTGTAATTTTGAAGGACCCCAGAACACAGTAGGGAGAAAATGTGCGGAGGTACCTGACTTGAACCATACGTGCAGGGGCACAGTCAAAAGAGAGCAGAGTCACCTCTGCTGAGAGCTGAGCTCTACCCAGCACATCACCTGGAGTGCAGCTCACTATGAACCTCTGCAACAAGCTCCAGCACCAGGAAAGGCGTCTGTCTGCACTCAGCCTCACAGGCAAACAACACCTCCATGTACCAGCTATCAACCCTGCAGTCTGGGAGATGTGCAATCACTGATATGAGGAATGGAATGCAACAGTTGGATTTGCTTAAAAATACCTTACAACATCGTTGAAAAGATCAGTTTATTCTCAGCAAACACCTTCGCAGAAGTTTGACACTAACTTGGTTAAAAGAAACAATTCTACTTCGTACTGTGTTCACTGTGACAGCACAGAAAATAACATTATCAACTAAGAGAAAAACACACACTGATAAAGCAAATCTTTAGCCAGTATGTCCTCATGTGCCTTTCATGATTCAATTTACAAACAAGCCCCAGCTGGAAATGTATGGTGCCTTTCAGTAGTGACATGGGACACAACAGCAATGGCAGGGAATGGATAACCAAGTATTCATGCTTTTCACAAAGACCTGTGTGAATTTAAAAGACAGATGTATTTTCCTAAGGAAATTATTTGAATCCCTTTAAAGTCAATCTCTTTCCTGCAAAGATAGGAGACTTCATTAAGCAACAGTTTCAGCAGGGGTTCCCAAATTCTTTCAAAGGGTAATAAAAAACAGCACAGCATCCAAACTCCACACTGCATTATAATTTGACCTTTTTTTTTTCTGATGAAGCTTGTTCAAGGTTGTCTAGAATAATGCTAAAATGTCCTGTTGCACGAGAACAATTTGTAGCACAGTCTGTCATCTCTCTCCTATAGGCACAATCTGAAAATCTCTTAAAGCATGTAACAACACATCTCACCGACTTCACTGGGCTTTTCATCACCAAAACTCGAAGCGAAAGCTCACTTTATAGGATTCTATTACATCCATTTTTATAAATAGCACTGTCCATATGTATTTCCTGACCCCTGTAACAACCACTCGTAAGGGAGAGTGAAGCCCAGTACATACTGTTGTACAGGACATTTTCCACTGCACAGAAACTCCACTCCACGTCCTGAAAATAACATGGATTATGAGAACATAGTTTTCATTGACTGAGGTGCAGAGTTGTGTAAAAAGCTTTGAAGAAAGCTTCAGGTCATGTAATGCTCCATTTAAAACATGTAACACATTAAGCAAATCTGCTAACAGATCATTTAAAAGACAACTAACACGCTGAACATGTAGCACTGACTAAATCTTAGTGTAGACACCAGAACATCCTCTGAAAGATTCTGCAATTGAAAGTAAACCTAAGAACATGCATGGTTTTGTTTCCAATTAAAATACCAAAGGAATGATGCTGTAAAGTTCTATATCGTAAACGTAATAGAAGGTTCACAAATAAAAAAAAAAGTTTCTACCAAATAATGTTTTTACCCTCAAAAGAGGGGAAAAAGATTGGAAAAAGCCAAAAGTTGAAGTTTTTCAGGTAAAGGTTATATTATACAACAGACCAAATTACAGCAATGTACTCAATACACTATAACATTTCAATGAAGCCTATGAATATCTCACATTTATGAATAACACTTGCTCTTTTTGATAACTCTATTACTCGAGTTCGGAGAAAGTTTATGGACTAGAGAGCCTCAGATATGGTCATGAATGTTTGATGCATGTACCATTACTGCTGTAACGTCACTCCCCACGGCAATTATTACATTCTGACAGCCTGTGGTCATTACAGGCCAACGAGAGCAGTACGAGTATTAAAATTATGTACTTCCTACACTACTGGTTTATTTTTTGGACTGAAATTGGTACTAACTCAATTCAGCAGGTTTCTCAGGAAAAAAAAAATTATGTTCTTTGAAACTGCAAATGAAACTACTAGCTATCAATATTTGTACAAAGCCTAAAATCAAGCCTGTTGAAAACCTGAAGTACCTCAAATTAACAATCTATTTAGAATGACTGAAGAAGGGAAGAAGTCCAAAATATACAAGACCCGAATACAGCAAGAAATTTGCCACTCATGCCTTCGGCATACTGAAGAGACTGTTACAAAAATTTAAACAGCCCATCCCAGTGCAGATAGAAGTTGAAACACTGTCTATGGGAAGCAGTTTACAAAGGTGACTAGCAAAGAGAAGTTAATAAAGTTGCTTTGTCCACTACAGCTCAATTCCAAAGCCATGCAAAAAGAAACTAAAATCCTGCTTGAATTTCTTCTGTTAAAGTTTGGCGTGGCTTATTATAGAAAATCTCAATAGTGGAACTATTCAGAGAACACCCAATTAATGTTCTGTACAGCATCTGGACTTCCATAAGATCTCAACTGGTTTTCATTGTAGCAAACATTGATAGTGAATTCTGACTCCAGGCTGGTATCTTGTCTGGAATCTTACCAACACAGCGATCTGATTTGGTCCAATCTGTTTACAATCTCTGTACTTCCAGGATTGCAAAATCTGGCTGTGCTGACAGCAGATGTCAGCACCACAGGGTCATAAAGCTGCACAGATGTGTGGGCCCAGAATACAAGGAAGATATATATGGTGAAAGAATGCCAACAACCAAGGACTCTTTTGAACACTGCTCTACCTTCTCCTTCTGAGTTTGTAGCTCCCAACATACCAATCCCAGATGCCTGCAGCTTTGCACGCATACTTGGCCACCCTCAATTTCCCTTCATATCCACTACAAAGACCTCAGTTCTGGCAGCAGTTTGCCTGTTGGTGGTGTGGGGAGAAGAGCACCACACTGCAGCACTGCAGTTTTATAGTGTCTACCTGAGTCGCACTTCAGCAGAATGCAATCAGGCACAACTATTAAAAATATAACCCCCCAGGGCTCTGGCTGCACCTTCCCAACAGTTAAGCTGCAGCACACACATCCTGAGATCACTCACACACAGGGACACACCCACACACGTGCACACAGCTGGGCCCCAAACCGGACTGCTTTGTAAGAGCTATTTCAAAACTATCAATTCCTGCAGATAGAGCAGGAGGGAGCAGAAAAACAGGGAAGACATAGACATATATGTGTATATATATGTCGGACAACAGTAGTTAGCTGCCTTTTAAAAATTTTTTTCAAACATACTATTGTTTCAAGGAGCCATAAATAATCCATCTAAGAATGTGCCTCAGAGAGACAACAAAACAAAGGTCTTTACATCCTCAGGATGCCCCAAAGCCAAGATGTGAATTTAGAAATGAATCAGAACTTAAGAGAGAAAGGCTCCACATTGACTACGTCTAAAACTCATGGGGCTGAACGGGAGGCAAAGAACATGCACCCATACCTACAGAAGTTTCCATCAGGACTGTAATTCAGCAGTCCAACTGGCTGTACTTGTTCCAAGATTTCTGTAACACTCAAGTGCAGCTCTTCATACAACAATCCTCACTGCTGAGGCTCCCAGAGGAATTAACTTCAGGGCCAGCAGCTTCTGCTCCCTTTCTGTGTATCCCCCAGTGCACAGACTGCCCGTGCACCCTGCAGAGCACTTGCTCTCAGGCTTAACAAGTGCTGACAGGGCCCAGCCCAATTATAACTGAGCAACCCACAGGATATTTTTTATTGCAACATTACCTTTAAAATGCTTCAGTCATTTTTTTGTCATTATTTGTCATGGCAACGGCAGTTGAGGCTTTTCTTTCCTGGCCCTCCCATTAGTTTCACTCTAAACTCTCTGCTCATTCTGCTCTTTGAACAAGAGGGATATTGATTTGCTGTCCTATTGGCAACTCAGAAAAGCTTTAGCTCCCTTCTTGTGTTCTTGTCATTCAGCTTCAGCTAGATCCCAGCAGATTTTCCTCCCTATGAAATACAGGAACTGAACGGAGCCTGCACAGGGAACCAGCTGGCACATTAGTGCAGACACAGCCAAGGTTCCTCCCGTTGCCCACCATCTCTCTGCCCATCCACTGGCACAGGAGGACCAGCTGGAGCTATGCTCCCATCCTCAGCCTATGTCCCTTTAGCAGATAATTGGAGGATCCCTCATCTCCCAATTCTCTATTGTGGGCTTGCCTCAAGGAGGATTTTTCTTTTGTGATCTTAGAATTAGATCATGCTGTATGGCTTAAGGGCAATTCAACTAACTTTCACTAGAATCCCTTTATTTTATCTTTATCCTGGGAGATGAAAAGTTACTATAGCACTTCATCAACATAGCTCACCTTCAATCTTAACACCAGACTACAAGAGTATTAGAACATTATTATAAATCCTCTTATACAGATGCCCAGAAAGCACTACTCACACTTCATTCAAGCATTTGGCTAGTCGTGGCTTTTAATTGAGTGGTAATGAGAAACTTAATTAGATTAAAACAAAGATGGGATTACCTGACTGCATGAGGTTGGATCCAATCTCACAGACTGGCACTGACCACATCCAGCACAAGTTTTTGAAACATACACCAGAAACAGCAACTGCACTGGAAACCAGCACCTTCGGCAGGAACAAGCAAACTCAAGCCTGCTAGAAATAAAGCTGCACTTGTGGGATGCTGCAGCAAGCTAAGGGACTTGGCTGGCTTGTCAGTTGGGTTGTCATAAGTAAAAAGATCTCCATGAGATACATGAACACTGCAAACCTGTGGACACCATTACACCATGGACCTGCCCAAGGCTGTACACCTCAGGTTCTCCTCAAGCCATACTCTTCACTCCTGCCATGTTAATTCACTGCACAAAACTCAAACACAACACTGCAAAACCATAGAACCTCAAACTTGGGCTGCCAACAGCCTGGATCTCCTTCACGAGTTCAGTTTCAGACGGGTACATACAGCACCCACAGCTCACCCAGCGTGGCAGCGTACCCGTACAGGAGCGTTCCTGCTCCTTTCCAAAGGGAAGATTTGATCCTCCCCTTTTTGCTGGGCAATTCCCACCTCACTCGTGGCTCCTCAACTATTGACAAAATCAAGTATCAATTAATGCAATTGTTTATTCCTGCACCTTCTTGAGTATTATTCCCTTAACTGAACTTCCTGCAAGGGCCATTTTATTTATCCTTTGAACATTAACAATTTATTTTTTTTTTTTCCACAAGAATCAACTACATTTCATATCTATCCCAGTCACATTAGCCCAGCTAATTGTTCTGCTTCGAATACACTGAGCTTTTCAAATACTGAGAAAGAGCTCAAAAACCAACTGCGCTTTCACTAGTTCTTTAAGCAACAAACGAGCGTGGGGCTTTTTCCCCGTCAAGTTTGCATTCCCTTACCTACTTGAAAATGCACTAGTAGTCTTGAGATAAAATTTCCTTTTTCTTTTCACAACAAGGACTCGACCTTGAAAACAAAACCCCAATAAAAAAGGCAAACGGGCAGATTTGATACTGTTAAAATCCTTTTCCCCACACTTACAGGTCACGGCCCAATAAACTTCTCCACACAAAGCGCCCCGGCGCTCCGAGAGATGGGGATCCCAACCACAGCCATGTCCCTTGGGTATAGGTACCTACAGACACGGGCAGGTGCCGCGTGCTCAAAGACCGTTAATTGACCGTAAACGGCTCTCGGCGGCCGCGCGCGCCAGGGCCGGACCCCACCCCAGGGTGCAGCACAGGGTCAGGGCTCTCAGCTAGCCGGCTTGCAGTTTATTTGCTTATTATTTTATTTATTATGTTACTTTGTATTTTATTTTAAATTATTTTTGTTGTTTTAT
>NW_008627719.1:0-1120 GCF_000691845.1 Merops nubicus
AATCAAGTGAACATATTTCACATTAGCCATTCTTCTACTGATTACTTTGTGGTAGATGTGACTTTGCACCCGCCAGCTCTGTTCTTTATGACTGGAAATGTCCCTGCACACGTTAGTCTTTGTTATCTGTTTCAGCCTCCTTGGTTAGTAAATCCATACTCCCTTTGTTGGAGTGTCAAGGCTCATCCTGGTAGCTATTTCCTGCCAGCAATTTAGCCTGTTTTCCTTCAAGCGCTTCCTACTGGTTAGTGTAAGGATTTCTTCTATTCTGCCTCTTCTCTTAATATCTGACTTCTGCTCCTTATAGCAGTAATTATTTCTTTTACTTATATCCATACCCCCTTTTCCACTAGATGAAGTAAATTCTTTTACTTGACTCGTTTTCCCCAGTGATAGAATGCAACATATGGAATAGTCTGTTAACCATTTGTCAAACTCAGAGATACAGCCTGATGATTAGTATTCATGACATCTCTAAACTAATCATGAGAACAGAATTCCTCTGGCAGAAGGTGACCATTCAAAAGAGTGTTCTACCAAAGACGGTTTCCGTCCTGTTCTACTCTTGTTAGAATTTCCTTAATTCCTTCTTCTTAAATGTTCCATATTAAGTGAGTTTCTGTTGATTAATTTTCTATAAATGTTTCCTGCCACTTTTCTTTCATTTGATTTGAATCATTATTCTTTCTTTTCTAGCTTCTATTGTTCTCTCATTTATTTTTCTTTCCCAAATCAATCTTGTTTCTTTAAGGGGGTCTTTTCCATCATTCTGTTTCTTTAACACCATGAGCTTTTGTGCTCTTCTGGGTGCAGCCCGTTTTGGTTCCACAGGCATCGTTAGCCCTCGCACGCCTTGGGCCACGGTGGTGATTCACTGAGTAAAACAGGGGACTGAGCAAGGAAGGAATAGCAAGCCAGCTGCGGCACGTAGGAGGAAGAAACCCAGCTGCTTCCACCAGTCTATTCCCAATAGCTTATCCCACCAGCCAAGTTTAGTGCAGATTCTCCCATTTTGGGACCGGTACGCGGGCTATTTTTCTGATAGTTTTGGCTCTACCCAGGACGCCATCCCCATGCTCCTCTATTTTCTAACAACCTGTAAGGAGAATGCAGTTAATGA